>NC_050584.1:68397144-68582144 GCF_013368585.1 Megalops cyprinoides | reverse complement strand
TCTGATCAGAGCAGCGTAATGAAATACACTCCGCTGTGTCTCTGTAGCCATCCTTTCTCCTCCTGCAGTGACTTTACTGCGGATAGTGTTAAACAAATGGCCTATTCTGTGTTTATTTTTGCTTGCAAGGATTCTTTTCTGTAATGATTTTACCTTTTGCCAGCATGAAAACTCAGATACGCTAGAGAGATGCAGAAATAGTCCTTCCTCATGAATTCATTATATATTCCACAACTGCGTATGACTGCAGTCACGCACTGCCATGAGCTCAAACTTATTATTTTTTCATTTTTGGTGCAGACACTTCAAATATTTCACAAAAGAATAGGGGACAGAGACTCAGGAGAGAAAGAGACAGAGAGAGGGAGAGAGGGAGAGGAAGAGAAACAGACAGGGAGAGAGAGAGAGGGAGAGGAAGAGAAACAGACAGAGAGAGAAACACACATCAGTGTGCTTCCCTGCCTCTGCTGCATTCAGAAAGGGATCAATTATTTATGCCGCTGGGACCGGGGAGGAACCCAGGCGACACCAGGGGAGAGGCGGCTGGTCGACCTGAGATCAGTGCATCGGCGCTGTTCTCTGGGTCTCTCTGCCTCACACCTGCTCGTTGTCACTGATATGTGTCCAAATTGTGGCGGTCGTCATGGTGCGGCTGCTGGAACGTTACAGACGCTACCCCAGAGCATTTTTTAAAAGTGTTTGTAACGTGCGGGTGTTTGCCTTCGTAAATTCGTGCGTTTACAGAAACGGGGGTTTTGGGTTACTGGACCCACTAATGCAGTGTGCACAATGTTAAATACCATGTGATCCAGGCAAGGCTGTGTGTGTACAGTACATGTGTGTGGATGAATCCTTCATATGTCAGTGTGTGCACGTTTGTGTGTGTGTGTGTGTGTGTGTGTGAGTCTGCGCGTTGTATGTTTGTCTGTGTGTGAGTGATTACATTCAATGCATCTCTGCCTGATTAAAGTGTTGACTCCTTAAAGACAGCGTAAGTGTACGTATTGTGGAGCAGTGGATTCTGGGTAATGGTGAGTAAGTATGGTTGAATGACTGATATGCCTGTATGTATTGGTAATGCTTTGTTCTGTCCTGCCCGCTGCCCAGACCACAGCGAGAATGCCCCGCCCACTCTGACCTCCGACCTCCCCCACGACCTCTGTGCTCCGCCTCCTGCTGCCAGTCAATCAAGCAATGGTATTGAAGCATCTTGCCCTCTGCTACCCAGCAACCACCATCCCATAGTGAACGGTGTGTCTGGAGTCCGTTTGCACCAGTCTGAACTGGAGTATTTCAGCCCGAACTACAGCCTGTAGACTTGCGGTTGATCAAACATTTTGTCAACATTTCCATAACGCTTGTGTAGCAGGAAAACGTGCAGGCAGTGGGCTGTAGCTGTGTGTTGGCGGGACGCAGCTCTGGTCCTGGAGATGGGTCTCCCGCTTCTTCTTCCATCTGTATAATTGCATAATTGGATCAGATACTGGATAAACGTATACACTGAAAACTCCAGGAACAGAACTGTGTACGCTGGATTGTGTGTGTGTGTGTGTGTGTGTATAGAGTGTGTGCGTGTGTGTGTGTGTGTGTGTGTATAGAGCGTGTGCGTGCGTGTGTGTGTGTGTGTATAGAGTGTGTGTGTAGAGTGTGTGTGTGTGTGTATAGAGTGTGTGCGTGTGTGTGTGTGTGTGTGTGTATAGAGCGTGTGCGTGCGTGTGTGTGTGTGTGTGCGTGTGTGTGTGCGTGTGTATAGAGTGTGTGCGTGTGTGTGTGTGTGTGTGTGTGTGTATAGAGCGTGTGCGTGCGTGTGTGTGTGTGTGTGTGTGTGTATAGAGTGTGTGCGTGTGTGTGTGTGTGTGTGTGTGTGTGTATAGAGTGTGTGCGTGTGTGTGTGCGTGTGTATAGAGTGTGTGCGTGTGTGTGTGTTTGCGTGGTGTCCCACCTCAGAGTCAAACCTGCAGTCTGTTCAGCTCCCTAACAACTAATCGCACTGCTGCCCCAACATATTCAGATACACACACAGACTCATTGATTGACACACAGATGCACACACACTCTACACACACACACAAACACACACACACACAGAACTCAATTATAATTATAAAAACAGTGCAGACCGCCCCCCCCTCCGCCTGTCCTGTCTGATTCCGGTCCCCCATTGAGCCCAATCAGGCAGCTCCGTACCCCCCAGCAATAACACATGGGGGAGTCTGATTGATCTGGGCCAGTACTCTGGGCGTATGGGAGGGGCTACTCCCATTGCAATAAACCGGGGGGGTTTATTCCATCCACTCTCTCTCTGCCACCCCAGACTCATTGCGGTGTCTCAGTTAGAAACCCCCCCTCCTCAAATGGCCCCCCAGGCAGACTCCACCTCCTGGGATCCGTGTTTCCTCTGCACTGTAACCCCTCCATCAGACCCATTATCTCTACAGCCTCCGGAGGTGCAGCACAAAGCTTGTTTTATGTGCCTGTGGTGTGTGTGTGCGTGTGTGTGTGTGTGCGTTTGTGTGTGCCTGTGTGTGTGTGTGTGTGTGCCTGTGTGTGTGTTTGTGTGTGTGTGGTGTGTGAGAATTGGTTCAGGTGTATAGGTTCATCTTCTCTGGACCCCATCTCTTGTCCTCCACCCCGACCCCCCCCCCCTCCCCGGAATGTAATATTTCCCATCATGCATCTCTCTGCAGCAGCTGACTCTCTGTCAGTAGCTGCTGTGACCCTGCCCCTGCCCTCGGATCCACCAGTCAGAAAACGTCTCTCCTCCTCCCCCGGGGTCACAGAGCTCACCACAGACCGAGGTAAGCGATGGGGTGGAGACTCCTCTCCTCTTATTGATCTGTAATGGAAAGACCTGAACATGCGTGAGTGAGTGTGTGTGTTGCTGTTTGCATGGTGTGAGTGTGTGTGTGTGTATGAGTGTGTGTGTTGCTGTTTGCATGGTGTGAGTGTGTGTGTGTGTATGAGTGTGTGTGTTGCTGTTTGCATGGTGTGAGTGTGTGTGTTGCTGTTTGCATGGTGTGAGTGTGTGTGTGTGTATGAGTGTGTGTGTTGCTGTTTGCATGGTGTGAGTGTGTGTGTGTGTATGAGTGTGTGTGTTGCTGTTTGCATGGTGTGAGTGTGTGTGTTGCTGTTTGCATGGTGTGAGTGTGTGTGTGTGTATGAGTGTGTGTGTTGCTGTTTGCATGGTGTGAGTGTGTGTGTGTGTATGAGTGTGTGTGTTGCTGTTTGCATGGTGTGAGTGTGTGTGTTGCTGTTTGCATGGTGTGAGTGTGTGTGTGTGTGTGTGTGTGTGTATGAGTGTGTGTGTTGCTGTTTGCATGGTGTGAGTGTGTGTGCTGCTGTTTGCATGGTGTGAGTGTGTGTGTGTGTGTGTGTGTGTGTGTGTATGAGTGTGTGTGTGAGTGTGTGAGCTGCCAGCCCTCAGGAAATCAAATGCAAAGATCACATTTTAATTTTCACTAACATTGTGCTGTAAAATTCTCACGCGTAACCTTTCACGTCTGTCTGCACCACTGCAAGCAGGAGAGGAAAACACACAGCGTGGGAGTGGGAGTGGGAGTGTGGGAGTGGGAGTGGAAGTGGGTGTGTGGGAGTGGGAGTGGGTGTGAGAATGTGGGTGTGGGAGTGGGAGTGTGTGTGGGAGTGGGAGTGGGAGTGGGAGTGGGAGTGAGAGTGGGTGTGAGAGTGTGGGAGTGGGAGTGAGAGTGTGGGAGTGGGAGTGGGAGTGAGAATGTGGGTGTGGGAGTGGGAGTGGGAGTGAGAGTGGGTGTGAGAGTGTGGGAGTGGGAGTGAGAGTGTGTGTGGGAGTGGGAGTGTGTGTGGGAGTGGGAGTGGGAGTGGGAGTGGGAGTGAGAGTGGGTGTGAGAGTGTGGGAGTGGGAGTGAGAATGTGGGTGTGGGAGTGGGAGTGGGAGTGGGAGTGGGAGTGAGAGTGGGTGTGTGGGAGTGGGAGTGGGTGTGAGAATGTGGGTGTGGGAGTGGGAGTGTGTGTGGGAGTGGGAGTGGGAGTGGGAGTGGGAGTGAGAGTGGGTGTGAGAGTGTGGGAGTGGGAGTGAGAGTGTGGGAGTGGGAGTGGGAGTGAGAATGTGGGTGTGGGAGTGGGAGTGGGAGTGAGAGTGGGTGTGAGAGTGTGGGAGTGGGAGTGAGAGTGTGTGTGGGAGTGGGAGTGTGTGTGGGAGTGGGAGTGGGAGTGGGAGTGGGAGTGAGAGTGGGTGTGAGAGTGTGGGAGTGGGAGTGAGAGTGTGGGAGTGGGAGTGGGAGTGAGAATGTGGGTGTGGGAGTGGGAGTGGGAGTGGGAGTGGGAGTGAGAGTGGGTGTGAGAGTGTGGGAGTGGGAGTGAGAGTGTGGGAGTGGGAGTGGGAGTGAGAATGTGGGTGTGGGAGTGGGAGTGGGAGTGAGAGTGGGTGTGAGAGTGTGGGAGTGGGAGTGAGAGTGTGGGAGTGGGAGTGGGAGTGAGAATGTGGGTGTGGGAGTGGGAGTGGGAGTGGGAGTGGGAGTGAGAGTGTGGGTGTGGGAGTGGGAGTGAGAGTGGGTGTGGGAGTTGGAGTGGGAGTGGGAGTGGGAGTGAGAGTGTGGGAGTGGGAGTGAGAGTGAGAGTGTGGGAGTGGGAGTGAGAGTGTGGGAGTGGGAGTGGGAGTGAGAGTGAGAGTGGGAGTGGGTGTGAGAGTGTGGGAGTGGGTGTGAGAGTGTGGGAGTGGGAGTGAGAGTGTGGGTGTGGGAGTGGGAGTGGGAGTGAGAGTGAGAGTGTGGGAGTGGGAGTGAGAGTGTGGGAGTGGGAGTGGGAGTGAGAGTGAGAGTGTGGGTGTGGGAGTGGGAGTGAGAGTGAGAGTGTGGGTGTGGGAGTGGGAGTGGGAGTGAGAGTGGGTGTGGGAGTTGGAGTGGGAGTGGGAGTGGGAGTGAGAGTGTGGGTGTGGGAGTGGGAGTGGGAGTGGGTGTGGGAGTGGGAGTGGGAGTGGGAGTGGGTGTGGGAGTTGGAGTGGGAGTGGGAGTGAGAGTGGGTGTGGGAGTTGGAGTGGGAGTGGGAGTGGGAGTGAGAGTGTGGGTGTGGGAGTGGGAGTGGGAGTGGGTGTGGGAGTTGGAGTGGGAGTGGGAGTGGGAGTGTGTGTGGGAGTGGGAGTGGGTGTGGGAGTGGGAGTGGGAGTGTGTGTGGGAGTGGGGGTGGGAGTGGGAGTGGGAGTGAGAGTGAGAGTGTGGGTGTGGGAGTGGGAGTGAGAGTGTGGGAGTGGGAGTGGGAGTGGGAGTGGGAGTGGGTGTGGGAGTGGGAGTGGGAGTGGGTGTGGGAGTTGGAGTGGGAGTGGGTGTGAGAGTGGGTGTGGGAGTGGGAGTGGGAGTGGGTTTCCGGGGCCCAGGCTGTAGAACAGCAGGGGAACTGGAGCAGGGTGGAGGGAATAGATATGAGAGTAGACATGATCCTTAAATGAAGTTTTTGGTTGTGATCCGTTTATCTTCTCTTCCTCCGATCTGTCCTGCCTGAACTCTCTGCCTCCTTGTCTTCTTCTCAATTGTCCTGTCTGTGACCTTTGACCTGGAAGTGTCTCGTCTCTGTCCTCGTGTAGCTTCCCCCAGCCCTCACAGGTCCCCCTACAGATCCCTGAGTCGCGTGGACCACGGGGCGGCACCCCAAGGGTCAGCAAAGGAGTCTGGGGGGGCCCTCGCTTCCCCAGACACCACCCAGGTAACTGTCCCAGCACTGCAGTATTATAGCTATACTCCAAACATACTCTCCCACAGCACTGCAGTATGATTACTATACTCCAAACATACTCTCTCCCAGCACTACAGTATTATAGCTATACTCCAAACATACTCTCCCACAGCACTGCAGTATGATTACTATACTCCAAACATACTCTCTCCCAGCACTACAGTATTATAGCTATACTCCAAACATACTCTCCCACAGCACTGCAGTATGATAGCTATACTCCAAACATACTCTCCCACAGCACTGCAGTATGATAGCTATACTCCAAACATACTCTTCCACAGCACTGCAGTATGATAGCTATACTCCAAACATACTCTTCCACAGCACTGCAGTATTATAGCTATACTCCAAACATACTCTCCCACAGCACTGCAGTATGATAGCTATACTCCAAACATACTCTCCCACAGCACTGCAGTATGATAGCTATACTCCAAACATATTCTTCCACAGCACTGCAGTATTATAGCTATACTCCAAACATACTCTCCCACAGCACTGCAGTATGATAGCTATACTCCAAACATATTCTTCCACAGCACTGCAGTATGATAGCTATACTCCAAACATACTCTCCCACAGCACTGCAGTATGATAGCTATACTCCAAACATACTCTCCCACAGCACTGCAGTATGATAGCTATACTCCAAACATACTCTCTTCCAGCACTGCAGTATGATAGCTATACTCCAAACATACTCTCCCACAGCACTGCAGTATGATAGCTATACTCTGATCATACTCTCCCACAGCACTGCAGTATGATAGCTATACTCCAAACATACTCTCTTCCAGCACTGCAGTATGATAGCTATACTCCAAACATACTCTCCCACAGCACTGCAGTATGATAGCTATACTCTGATCATACTCTCCCACAGCACTGCAGTATGATAGCTATACTCCAAACATACTCTCCCACAGCACTGCAGTATGATAGCTATTCTCCAAACATACTCTCCCACAGCACTGCAGTATGATTACTACACTCCAAACATACTCTCTTCCAGCACTGCAATATGATAGCTATACTCTAATCATACTCTCCCACAGCACTGCAGTATGATAGCTACACTCCAAACATACTCTCCCACAGCACTGCAGTATGATAGCTATACTCTGATCATACTCTCCCACAGCACTGCAGTATGATAGCTATACTCTGATCATACTCTCTGAGCACTGCAAGTTGGTATACTGTGAGCACGTGCTGGATTTCGGATCTTTCGGATTTCGTGTCATCCGGACAGTTGCCACTGTGGCTTCCAGTGACAAACTGACCCTTGATAAGCCCTCCTGTTCTGATATCAGTAAAGGGCTCATCTCTCTTGGCAAGGGGAGGGGCAGCCGCTTTGTGACTGGGTGTTTGGTTCTTTGTGGCTGTGAAATTCAGTCAGTTCTATGTGTGTGACGTGATGTAGAAGGTGTCTCTAATCCAATGTTGGCATGTGTGATTTGACGTGGGCGCATGTGTGATTTGGCGTGGGCGCATGTTTAATCTGGTGCGTGTGCCAGGCCAGCTCTGAAGCCTGCAGTGCCCATCAGACCAGGGAATGGCAAAAGGCCAGTTGCTAGGCAACTGTGACAGGGCTGCGCTGTCACCCCTGTGCTGCTGATGCGGGTTTCACTCTGAAACGCCGCAGCGGAGAAACCGCCCGCCGCGCCGCCGCGGGGGTGTGTGGGAGAAGCTGTGTGAGCACTGCTGCTGCACTAAGCTGCATTCTCACCTCTGATCCTGCGTAGCTGCTGAGTGATGGGTCACATATCGGATCATTGGGTTTAGGTCTGAGAGATGCAGCTTTCACACACACACTCACACACACACACACACACACACACACTCACACTCACACACTCACACACACTCACACACACACACTCACACACACACACACATACACACACTCACACACACACACACACACTCACACACACACACACACACACACACTCACACACACACACACACACACATACGCACACTCACACACACACACACACTCACACACACACACACACACACACACACACACTCACTCACACACACACACTCACAGACTCACTCACTCACTCTCACACACACACTCACTCACTCACTCTCTCTCTTGCACACACACACACTCACTCACTCACTCTCTCGCACACACACACACTCTCTCACACACACACACACTCACACACACACTCACTCACACACACACACACACACACACACACACACTCACACACACACACACACACACACTCACACACACTGACACCACTGATGAGGATGTTTCTCCTGTATTTTCAGAGGGAAATATCGGGCGGAGCAAGAACTGCGGTTTCCCCTGTTACCCCCACACCAATGAGACGAGTGGAGTCGCCTGCCACGCCCACCCGTAGCTCCTCCCCTCTCATCCAGAGCAAGCCCAGGAGGTTCTTACCATCATTCACTCCTTCATCACCACCGACCTCCTCACTGCTTCACTCAGCTCACAGCCAATCACCGGCTAGCTCTCAGTATGCCCTCTCTCTGGAGGGAGCTGCGTTATATTTCATTATTGGCATTTATCAGACGCCTGTATCCACAGCCACTTACACAGGTTACAGTTCTTACAATTCCAGCTATTTATACAGCTGGATACTTACTGAGGCAGTTCTGGGTTAAGTACCTTGCCGACGGGTAGAGCAGCAGTGGGGAATCAAACCAGCAACCTTTTGTCCTTACAAAGCCCTGGTTCTTACTACTACACTACACTGCTAGCCACCAGGATCTGCATGCCTTTTAGCAATGATAGCCTTTTGATTGTAATGAATCTGCCACACAGATGATCTCTTCCTGGTTAGCCAATGCTGGTTACCTGGTTGAAGGCCAGGGTGTCAGCTGGGGTCGGCCCTCAGCGCCCCGCTGTAATGCAGGGGTGTGGGGATGTTATTGGGAGGTTGAGATGACGTTGTGTGGATGTTGTCGTGACGTCTGCAGTGTGTCTGAGAGTGGGTGATGGTGTTGCTGTCGTTCCAGAGTCAGAGCCTCTAACGGCCGTGCCCAGTCGCCCTGCTCCGTTGGACAGTACCCCCCCTCTCCCATGAGGCATGGGGCTACCACCCCCGGCTCAGAGGGCAGCCGGAAGTGGGAGGGGGAAGAGAAGGGGGCCCGGGACCTCCGACGTCACGGCTCTCTGGAGAGAAAGACCTCAAAGACCGACACCCCTGAAAAGAAGAACTCCAAGAACGACACCCTGGAGAGAAAGACCTCCAAGACTGACACCCCTGAAAAGAAGATGCCAAAGTCCACCAGCAGAGACCTGAGTGTAGACCGGAGTGCAGGTGAGCCGTTTACCTGCTGGTACCTGTCTGTAGGTGACAGGATAGGAGCTTTCCTGCTTCCAATGAGGGGAAAGATCATTTCTACACCCATACATGTGGACACCTCCATCAGTCAGCAACAGAGCTATCCCTGATATTGGCACATCACTCTCTCTCTGTGATAGAGCTATCCCTGATATCAGTACATCATGCTCTCTCTGTGGTAGAGCTATCCCTGATATCAATACATCACTCTCTCTGTGACAGGGCTATCATTGATATCGGTACATCACTCTCTCTGTGTGACAGCGCTATCATTGATATCAATACATCACTCTCTCTGTGACAGGGCTATCATTGATATCAGTACATCACTCTCTCTCTGTGACAGGGCTATCGTTGATATCAATACATCACTCTTTCTCTGTGACAGGGCTATCGTTGATATCAATACATCACTCTTTCTCTGTGACAGGGCTATCATTGATATCAATACATCACTCTCTCTGTGACAGGGCTATCATTGATATCAGTACATCACTCTCTCTGTGTGACAGCGCTATCATTGATATCAATACATCACTCTCTCTGTGACAGGGCTATCATTGATATCAGTACATCACTCTCTCTCTGTGACACAGCTATCCCTGATATCAGTATATCACTCTCTCTCTGTGGCAGAGCTATCCCTGATATCAGTATGTCACTCTCTCTCTGTGACACAGCTATCCCTGATATCAGTATGTCTCTCTCTCTCTCTCTGTGGCAGAGCCATCCCCGGTGACGCCCACAGGAAAGCTGTTCGCTGGGACAACAGACGCCGAGGAGGCGTCGCGGCTGCTGGCGGAGCGGAGGCGCCAGGCGCGGCTGCAGAAGGAGCTGGAGGAGAAACAGAGACGCGAGCAGGAGGAGGAGGAGAGGTGTGTGTCTGTGTGTGTGTGTGTGTGAGAGAGTGTGTGTATGTGCGCGCGTGTGTATGTATGTGTGTGTATGCGCGCGTGTGTGTGTGTATTAGTGTGTGTGTGTGTGTGTGTGTGTGTGCACGTGTGTGTGCGTGTGTGTGAGTGTGTGTGTGTGTGTGTGTGTGTGTGTGTGTGTGTGTATGCGTGTGTGTGTGTGTGTGTGAGTGTGTGTGCGTGTGTGTGTGTGTGTGTGTGTGAGTGAGTTTATGTGAATGTGTGTGTGTGTGTGTATTAGTGTGTGTGTGTATGTGTGTGTGTGTGTTAGTGTGTGTGTGTGTATTAGTGTGAGTGTGTGTATGTGTGTGTGTATTAGTGTGTGTGTGTATTAGTGTGAGTGTGTGTATGTGTGTGTGTATTAGTGTGTGTGTGTGTGTGTGTGTGTGTGTATTAGTGTGTGTGTGTGTGTGTGTTTATGTGAATGTGTGTGTGTATTAGTGTGTGTGTGTGTGTGTGTATTAGTGTGTGTGTGTGTGTGTGTGTGTATTAGTGTGTGTGTGTGTGTGTGTATTAGTGTGTGTGTCCTCACTGTGCGCCTCCCTGCTGCAGGCTGAGGTTGGAGGAGCTGAAGAGGAGGCAGGAGGAGGAGCGTGTGCGGCAGGAGGAGGAGGCGCAGCGGGCTGAGGAGGCGCGGCAGAGGCAGGAGCAGGAGCGCAGGCGCTGTGAGGAGGAGGAGAGACGGCAGAGGGAGCAGCGCTGGAGGGAGCTGCAGGCGCAGATTGAAAGAGAGGTCAGGGGTCATTCCACGCGTGCGGCTGTCTTTACTGTGTGCCTGTCTGTGAGGATGGGCGTAACTGTGAGGTCATCGTTCTGTGAGCACGTGTAACTGTGATGTCATTATTCTGTGAGTATTCACTGTAGCAGTTCAGGTTAAACACAAAACACAGCAATGGAATCACCTCACTCTGGAACTCAGCCCTCTCGCTCTGTGGTTAACTAGCGCATCACAAATATTACACCTCACCGATTGCATCACGCTGATGGGTCTGCAAGTGTCTGAGTGTCAGTGTTTGTGTTTGTATTGTGTGTGTGTGTGTGTGTGTGTGTGTGTGTTTTCAATGTTTGTATGTGTGTGTATGCCTGTGTTGAGCGTTTGTGTGTTGAATGCTTGAAGACTTATGCTTAAATGCTTGAATTGTTTTCTCAGACAAATATAAATCATGAAGTTGATGCTTATGTAGGTATCTCTTTCCAAAAAACATTAATACAATTTTGAAGAATCTAAACTACAAGATAGTTTCGATTTGTTTACTATTATTGTAAAATGTGGGAAATGGTAAAAGATGTGTTGAGAGTGTAACGTTCTGTGTCTCTGGCAGAGGGAGGAGGCGGAGCAGAGAGCAAGGAGAGAGGCGGAGCGACTGCGTCTGGAGAGAGAGCAGATCAAATTACAGGAAGACCAGGAGAGGCTGCAGAGGAAGAAGGTACTGAACACGCAACACTCAACACTGCAATGCAGTCAACTCTCAACACGCAATACTGCACTACAGCCAGCACTCAACACTCAACACTACAGCCAGCACTCAACATCAACACTACAGCCAGCACTCAACACTTAACACTGCAATGCAGCCAACACTCAAGAAAACTCACAACAATGAAGATATAACATCAGCTGTAGAATTATTCAATGCTCAGACCAAATTGTAAAATTAACACTTCAGTTTAAGACTGTAGATTGTTGTACAAGTTTTTAACAACTGGCACTGTTCACTGATTATTCAAACTTAAGAAAAACTTAAATGAAAGACCAAGTGTCAGCTCTTCCCAGCTGCCAGCGGATTGTCCATCTCTGACAGAAAAAGACCAGGTTTTCTGTGTCCTCCCTCACAGCGGATCGAGGAGATCATGAGGAGAACCAGGAGAAGTGATAATGAGGTGAAGGTAAGACCCTGGAGGTCCTGCAGAGAGAGAAGTCTGTGGACTGGATTCAAATATGGCAGGAGAACACTGTACCTTACAGTCAGGAGTAGAGCTGTAATCACGCTCACAGCAACTTTAGTTTCTCAGTTACAGTCTAAGAGTAACATTCTATTTGCTGTGTTGCTTCGATGAGCATATAATAGATGATATTTTGCCTTTTTTGTGTGGTATAAGTATATGAAACTGACTGCATACCTTTTAGAATAAACATGTATTTGTTATGACATCTGAACAAGTGAAGAATATTAATATTTTGAAAACATTACCAAGGAATATGCAAATGAAAGCAGTTAGAGCAATTTTTGGGAAGCGTTCTATGATCATTTAATCATTGGTGTTATTTATTTCATATTAATGTATTTGAGAGACTGGATGTGAGATCTTATGGGTCATAGTTCACTCTGTGCATTTGTGCAGGCCATGTTGAGTGTTTCTCGCTGGCTGTGCTGTGTGTTGAGTGTTGAGTGTTTCTCTCTGGCTGTGCTGTGTGTTGAGTGTTGAGTGTGTTCATACTGGCTGTGCTGTGTGTTGAGTGTTGAGTGTTTCTCTCTGGCTGTGCTGTGTGTTGAGTGTGTTTCTCGCTGGCTGTGCTGTGTGTTGAGTGTTGAGTGTCTCTCTCTGGCTGTGCTGTGTGTTGTATGTTGAGTGTGTTCATACTGGCTGTGCTGTGTGTTGAGTGTGTTCATACTGGCTGTGCTGTGTGTTGAGTTTTTCTCTCTGGCTGTGCTGTGTGTTGAGTGTTTCTCTCTGGCTGTGCTGTGTGTTGTGTTTCTCTCTGGCTGTGCTGTGTGTTGAGTGTTGAGTGTTTCTCTCTGGCTGTGTTGAGTGTTGAGTGTTTCTCTCTGGCTGTGTTGAGTGTTGAGTGTTGAGTGTTTCTCTCTGGCTGTGTTGAGTGTTGAGTGTTTCTTGCTGGCTGTGCTGTGTGTTGAGTGTTGAGTGTTTTTCTCTGGCTGTGCTGTGTGTTGTGTTTCTCTCTGGCTGTGCTGTGTGTTGAGTGTTGAGTGTTTCTCTCTGGCTGTGCTGTGTGTTGAGTGTTGAGTGTTTCTCTCTGGCTGTGCTGTGTGTTGTGTTTCTCTCTGGCTGTGCTGTGTGTTGAGTGTTGAGTGTTTCTCTCTGGCTGTGCTGTGTGTTGAGTGTTGAGTGTTTCTCTCTGGCTGTGCTGTGTGTTGTGTTTCTCTCTGGCTGTGCTGTGTGTTGAGTGTTGAGTGTTTCTCTCTGGCTGTGCTGTGTGTTGTGTTTCTCTCTGGCTGTGCTGTGTGTTGAGTGTTGAGTGTTTCTCTCTGGCTGTGCTGTGTGTTGAGTGTTTCTCTCTGGCTGTGCTGTGTGTTGAGTGTTGAGTGTGTTCATACTGGCTGTGCTGTGTGTTGGGACAGAAAGAAGAGGTCAGGGTGGAGCCTCCCTCCCCCATCTCCTTCCTGCACCCCCTGCGGTCTCCTCTGCTGGGGTCCCCAGGTATGAGAGCTTCACCTCTGAAAGCACCCACTATGCCCCTCCACACCCCACTGCACCTCCCCACACCCCACTGCACCTCCCCACACCCCACTGACCTCCCCACACCCCACTGCACCTCCCCACACCCCACTACACCTCCCTACACCCCACTGACCTCCCCACACCCCACTGACCTCCCCACACCCCACTGCACCTCCCCACACCCCACTACACCTCCCCACACCCCACTGCACTGAGCCTCACACCCCACTGCACCTCCCCACACCCCACTGCACCTCCCCACACCCCACTACACCTCCCTACACCCCACTACACCTCCCCACACCCCACTACACCCCCCACACCCCACTGCACTGAGCCTCACACCCCACTGCACCTCCCCACACCCCACTACACCTCCCCACACCCCACTGCACTGAGCCTCACACCCCACTACACCCCCCACACCCCACTGCACCTCCCCACACCCCACTGCACCTCCCCACACCCTACTGCACCTCCCCACACCCCACTACACCTCCCCACACCCCACTGCACTGAGCCTCACACCCCACTGCACCTCCCCACACCCCACTGCACCTCCCCACACCCCACTGCACTGAGCTTCACACCCCACTGCACCTCCCCACACCCCACTACACCTCCCCACACCCCACTGCACTGAGCCTCACACCCCACTGCACCTCCCCACACCCCACTACACCTCCCCACACCCCACTGCACTGAGCCTCACACACACCGCTGGCTCTCCAATGCAGTCGTATCCTCCTCAGACTGCAGTCAGCATGCAGCACAATGCTTTTCTCTGCCAGAGCGCTGCGGCCCCGCCTGCCTCCTTCCTCTCTTCTCCTGTTTCCTGTTAGCCTAGCAGGTGCCACTACCAAAGGTGACTTTGCAATGCTAAGCAGCTTTACAGTGTTAAATATCCAGTACAATTCATTTCCTACAGAAATCATGTATAAGCAGGTAAAATGACACACAAGGGAATTGAACTGCCAGTTACCAGGCTAATTTATTAACCCCGACAACACCAGTGCGCGAGAGCTGCAATTGATGAAGACGTGGCTGTCAGTGAGAAAAAAATATGTTGTATAAGGTGCTGGATTGTGTAGATTGCCTTTAAGATCTACTGCTTGTGTCCTAAAACCCCCACATCCAGGGAGAGACTGTCTTGGGCTCAGAGGCTGGTGTTGGGCTCAGAGGCTGGTGTTGGATTGCGAGGCTGGTGTTGGGTTGTGAGGCTGGTGTTGGGTTGTGAGGCTGGTGTTGGGTTGCGAGGCTGGTGTTGGGTTCAGAGGCTGGTGTTGGGTTGTGAGGCTGGTGTTGGGTTCAGAGGCTGGTGTTAGGTTTATTTCCATCCCACAGACCGGCTATGAGATCATAGGAGTGTTCAGATGATGTGAACAGGTCACTCAGCCCATCTTATTTTGCCCCAGGCAGTAATAACTACAATAAAGAACCTGCTAATGACCCTCTTCCATGGTCATATTCATGCACTAAAACACTCGAATTTGATCTTTCCCATAATAACTGAAAGCAAAAATAGTAAAAAGCATAATAATTACTGTAATTATTAATCATTTTAATAACAATAGCCAGCCTGTAATAATAATTATATATTGATAATGGTACTATAATTTCAGTAATAATAAGACTAACTGGATAAAAGAATTAAACATATGTATCATAGTAATATAAAATTATGAATAATAATATAATAGCAGTAGTATTGTAGTGCGATGATTGTGGTGGGAATGTAGTGCCTTACGTTCTCTGCGGTGAGCTGCGGTCCGTCGGCAGCCAAACAGCGCATCACAGCTCTGAGTGTGCAGCTGAGTGACACAGCACTTTACACAGAACAGCTTATGGTGCCACCTTTTGGCAGACCCGGGTACTACAACAACACCAGGGATTTTTTTGGATGACAATCATAATTTTTGATTATTATTAAATATTACGTCCCACCAGTGTGGTCCCCTGCTGTGTCTGCTTCTCTTTACACAAATGCTGTGATTTTATCAGAGAGCAGCTGACATGTTGCTAGCCTTTCCCAGGTGAACATCAGGTTAGCAATGCTCTTCTCCTGCCCCTCACCTGTAAAACAGGCAGGTGTTTGCGCTTTGGCGCAGCATCTGAGCAGTAAGGTCTGTCTGGGCTCTGCCCCCTGCAGGGAGCATGCAGGTGAGTGGGCAGATCACCTGGATGAGGCCCAGCGTGTCCCCCCAGGCGCCCCCCGCCGGGTCACCCCTCATCACGCTGGGACCCCTGGAGGTGCGGAGCAACGGGGCGGAGGAGTTCCCCGATGAGGTGCAGGCCATGGACGTCAGGTGAGCTGTGTGTGGCACCGCCTATCACCCTCCAAAACCTGCCAGGGTGTTACCAGGGGTGGGTCAGGGGGTTATCCAAAGGGGAACATTTTCTGCATTTTCTGCGGGTGTCATTCAGTTTTGGGCACATTGGCGTGATAAACAGGCTTCCTTATTTTTTGATTTCTTGGTGAAGTAAAATCTCGCAGCTTATGATTGTGAGCTTTGCCTGGAGGCTGTGAAAGTCTAGATCAGGTGGCAACGTTGCCATGGTCAGCAAACCTGGCAGTTTCTGTGTGTCTAAAATCATATATAGATACATACGAACAGCAGATGTGTTTAAACAGGAGGATGTTTCATTAGAACACACATTCTTACCAAGAGCAGTATTATGTTAAGTACCTTACTAAGGGGTACAACGGCACTGCCCTGCAGGAAATGAGATTGGAACCTGCAAACTGTGGGTTACAAGCCTACCTCTTTAACTGCTATTCCAAACTGTTCACAAGCCTCAAACCACGCAGAAGCTCTCCCCGAAGCCATTGGCTGAGTGAAATCACCATGGTAACTGTGACCGCAGCCCCTCCCTTTTGCGTGTCCTTCAGCCCCGTCTCTAAGGAGGACCTGGTCTCCATCCCGGAGTTCTCGCCTGTGGAGGAGGTCCGGAGCAACGGGACGAGCAACGCCCGCGCCCTGCAGGATCTGCTGGAGCTGACAGGCCACGCGCCCTTCCCCAAACTCTCGCCCGCCGCGCCCCTGGGCGACTGCAACAAGAACCTGATCGAGGGCTTCTGCAGCCCCGGGACGGACACCCAGCTGATCCAGACCCTCACCCCCCCGCCCTCCGACGGGCGCAACGTCCAGCAGCCAGGTGAGAACGCTCACTGCATGCACTGTCACACACACGCACTCACTGCACACACACACACACACACACTCACTGTATGCACTGTCACAGCTGAACACACATACACACACACTCACTGCACACACACACACACTCACTGTATGCACTGTCACAGCTGAACACACACACACACACACACACACACTCACTGTGCACACTGTTACACCTGAACACACACACACTGCACACACACACACACTCACTGTGCGCACTGTCACACCTGAACACACACACACACACACTCACTGCACACACACACACACACTCACTGTATGCACTGTCACAGCTGAACACACACACACACACACACACACACTCACACTCACTGCACACACACACACACACACACACACACACACACACTCACTGTACGTACTGTCACAGCTGAACACACACACACACTCATCCAGCCTGTGATACTGTTATTGCTCTCTGTCCCACAGAGTGTTAGAGGGAGGAAGAGGAAGATGGTTTTTCCAGTAGCATCCCGGAGAAACCTCCCATGTGGTCCTCTGCTTCAGTGTCGATGAGAGAAACCTTCTGATTTCCCCTCTGCCCCCAGCGGAAGGAGGGTAGCATTTTGGTGTTCCTCAGTGGTCCTTATTTAAAGCCTCTCTCTCGCCACAGAAGCTCCGCCCCTCTCCTAGCCCCGCCTCTCAGGCTTTTCCCCGTCCTGACTCTGCCCCTGACTCCGCCTCTCCCACGGCTGCAGGCTGGGCGCTCCGCTGTGGGACGACAGAATACTTTCACAGGGTTTCGCTTCAGCTTCTGATGCGGATGCATCCTCGTCGTCTGCGGGACTCGTTCTTCTACTTATTTATTGTAGCGTTCACAAAACTAAACATGGAGATGAAGTCCTTCTGTGTCTGCAATGGAGATGGGTTTGTGTATATGTTGTGTAGGGAGTGTTTTTCAGAAAGTGGTGCATAAAAAAACAGTAGTGTAAGCGTGTGTTTTTGTGTGCGTGTTTGCGAATATGGTTTGCCAAAGCAAAATGCTCATAGTTTACATACGTGCAGTTTAGCCCTAGACTCTCAGCAACGTTATAAATATGTGGCTAGCTTGATAAATATCACGCTAAGTATGAGCTTCAACTTCATAACTGAATAGTCCTGTGAACTGGAGTTTGCTCTGCCTCTCGGTATCCTGGCTTTGGGAGATGTTTATCAAACCTACAGCGTTCCTTGAAAAAAACAGAACTCCTTGTATAAAAGCACCACAGCACATCTTCTCAAATGGTAAATGGTCAGCGGCTTCGTGTTTCATTAGGGTGGAGTCACCTCGGGTGATCCTTCAGCTTGAGATTAACCAGTAAACAGCGTATTATGCACTACAGTGTTCAAAGCGTTCACCACAGTGTCCACTCGAGTGAGCACAGCTCAGCACGTCTGCTCACACTTTCCTCAATGTGGGCCAGGTCAGTGCGGCTGTTCGCTGGTCAGAGTGTGGTTTCTGGAACAGGAGCAATAACCTGAGAAATAACACCACCCACCTGAAGCTGTGGATGTGCGCCCTCCATAACCATGCTAACCTGAGAGACGCGGCTCACCTGAGAGACGCGGCTCACCTGAGAGACGCGGCTCACCTGAGAGAGGTAGTTCACGTGAGAGACACAGCCTTGCATCCCCACAGCTGCTCCGCAGATTGGCCCGCCAGGAAGTGTAGCATGTGAGCCGTTTGTTTCATCTTAAGTCAACATCCGCGTGCTTTTCTTTTCTTTTTCCAAAAGCGACTGCCCGTGGAGGAGAACCGTCAGTGTCTGCTGTGTGTTACTGTGATTCATTCATCTGTCTCTGAAGGGTTAAACATTAGAGTGAAATTAAACAGGGCGAACACGGCCAGGTAACTGTGTGATGACCGATTATCTTCTGTGCAAGAATTGCGTCAGCCCTGGAGTTCGACCAGTGTGTTTTGAAGCTGTGTGCTTGGGTGTGTGTGTGGGGGCCATTGGTTACTTTACTTTCTCTTACTTTTTAATTTGTAGTATTTTGTAAACATGTTTGAACAAATGGAGGAAGGAGACAGGAGTTTGAAACTTGAAGTACAGAAAACCAACAGGGTCTTCCAAAAATCAGACTGAAAGGGCACTAAAGGTCATACTAAGAGATGGAAGCATAACAGTCTAGTATTTCACGCTGAATCATTTCAAAAGGAGCTCATTGCATTTATATGTACAGTAAGATTGTGACTCTTGTAGACATTGTGCATGGATATTCCTCTTGAACAGAAAGTCCCAATAAACACTAATCACACCATGTTCTTGATGCTGTGTTTTTCCTGTAAGCAGAGACAGATGACCCCTTATCCTGGGACTATTTTGCCCCCCTTCATCCTGACCTTTAACCTTTACCACACTTTGTGTCGCACTCGAACCTTTGGCCTTCTCTATGTCACATACACTGTTACAGATAATAAAATTGTATTCTCTCACCCTTAAACCCTCCAGATTTCCCCCATTGTTGCTTTCTTTAGCTCCTTTGAACATATCTGCTGGTCAAATATGTTCAGTAAATGACAGGACTCTCCTGGTAGGTTGTTAAATACCCAAAGTTCCTACACACCCTCAGATGTTTTAATCTCAAATTCACCTGACTTTGGAGAGCGCTGACATGTTAGTAAACCGTGGCAGCTTATTTTCGGCTTATTGCACTGAAATGCTGTTTTGATTAAGCAGTCTGATGTATACCGTTGTCCCCACAGCGTGAGAAAACATTCTTCGGTGGAATTTCCGGTATAATATAGCAGCAGTGTTTGCAGAAGATGTCAGAGTACATTTTAACAGGTGCCAGAATGTACCACATGCATACCCTATATGTGTACACAATCACATATAGTGCTACAGTAACGGATGGCATATTGAAAATAGAAAATGTACAATAAAATCATCAGAATCTCTACAATCAAAATGTGTAATGTTTGTAAAAGATTAAGTATTTTTAAATGCACCAGTACCTATCTGTGTACCACCACCTATGGTTTGATTGCACTTCTCCACAAGAATCAAAATAGTTGACCAGAAATATCTCCTCATCACTTGAGAGATATGATCATAATTGCCCAGATGTGTATCTCTATTTGACCGGTTGTTTATGACTTCTGGGTGAATTTAAAGCTCTGTAAGTGAGAAGGAGCAGCATGAAGGAGCAGCTTGAAATTCAATTCAATTCAATTCAATTCATTTTTATTTGTATAGCGCTTTTTACAACACAAGTTGTCACAAAGCAGCTTTAATGAATTGACTATTTTACTGGTGACGCATTGCATGAACCCACGCAATGTGGTCATTTTTTAAGATCCTAGGAACAGCGTTTTGAACAAGCTGCAGGAGATTTCAGATGCTGTTTGAGCTGTTGAAAGGGCGTAACAGGAATCTAATTTTGATGGAATAAATAGGTGGGCCATAGCTTATGCATTTTTATATTAAGAAAACACCTCATTTTGGTAATATTTTGGAGCTGAAAGAACTCCAGACTTGAAATACTTTTGTATGAGTCTTGGGAGAGAGATTCTGGTCAACTGTAACCCCAAGGTCTCTAATAATTACTTTTTGCTGAATAACAGACTAGTTTGAGTGAAAAATTTGCCTTGATACTGCGAGAGATTTTTGGGCCTAGGGAAATCGTTTCTGTTTTGTCTGTATTAACAGCAAGTTTGACATTATCCAAATTTTTATTCCTGTAAAAAAAGGCTTCAGGTGTGAAGATCAGGACGGAAGAATCCATCCAAGCCCATGATGTTTTCCTTCAGTCATTAAACTGCCTCTAGTCTCTTCTTCTCCTGCCTGTTCTTTTCTCCTACAAACTCATTTTTCATGGCATTCAGCTGTTAATGTTCTTCCCGAAACCTGACTGCCTTTCCATGGGGTCATGCAGGAATTTGTTCTTTCCTATTGACCCTGGGTCCCTTTCTAGCTTGTCTTTGTCTGGATGTATGTTGGGCAGCAGTGTAGCATGCTGGGAAGGAGCACAGCTTATAATCAAAAGGTTGCTGGTTTGATTCCCCTGTGAGGCACTGCTGCTGTACCATTGGGCAATGTGCTTAACCCACAATTGCTTCAGTAAATACCCAGCTGTATAAATGGATAAAACCTATGCATGTTGCTCTGGATAAGAGCAAATAATGTAATATAATATGGTAGTGTATGTACTTGACTTCCCATTTTTGGGCTGTTTAGTTTCAGGTTAGCACAAGTTAACTTGTGGTGGGGCTTAAAGGGTGTGCTCACACGTACTGGTCTGGGAATGTTAGCCTGGTGTGATACTGTTTCTCGTTTAACATGGATGGATACATTTCTGTTCAGTTTTTCCTAATTAGAGTGTCTGCTAAATTATAATAATGTAATTGATTATAGACTGGCGTGATCAAACCACTGACGAGCAAGGAATACCCCGCTGACTCTGTGTGTGTGTGTGTGTGCGCAGAGTTTTGCCACAGGAGCACGCTAGGAGCGCTGTGCTCGCTATAATGACTTTAAGCTCACTGCGACTGAAATCTTCCGGTTCATGCAGGTGCTAACAGCTGCCGAGCGACCTGACAAACTGGCACCTTCGTGCAACATAAACGCCATTAACTTGATCTGTAAGGATTGTTTTCACGGCGTGTGAAAGGAATTAGCCTGGATCTTGTCGAGACTGGTGTTTTTGGTGGACGCATCTTCATGTTTCTGTAGCGTTGCACACACGGGGGTAAGGCTAAATCAAAATGACCATATTACGTTAACGTTAGCCAGCCAGCTAGCTAGCTAATGACTAACGACCATTGCTCACAACCTGGTTAACTTCCACGCTTGGCGTGTGCAATGTTGGCTAGCTTGTTTTCTTTCTGATTTTCGTTCACTCTTTGGTCATTGTTTTTTCTAAGCACATACAGTTAGCAATGCAGCAAGTACAAGCTAACCAGCTAGCTAACCAACAGTTTACGTTACAGTAGCTTGGTAGCCGCAGTTCTTGGATACCTTGCAACCTGCGTAGGCTACATGACTGACTACTTGAGTATTTGTATTAATAGTCGTACAGTTTTTAGAAGGCTTTTAGAGGCTTTTAGAAATGCAATCAGTTAACGTTAGCTATGTGTCAGTGTTATTTCTCCTAGCTAGCAAGCTTCCACGCCCCTCCCTTAGCCAGCTGGGATTGAAATTTCAGTGTGAGATCACCCTTACCGTTACAGTCCGATCGCAGTGTGTGTGGCTGGACCCTGTCGCCTACTGCCCTGATTAATGTAGACTCAGAATGTTAATCACAACTGGCACGAAATAATTTACCAGAGGAAAGAAGTTCTGAATTTGCGAGTTAAGGTGTCGTCCAGGGTATTAGAAATAATATTTTTTAGAATGTCCTCGTTTATCATTTTTATGTTTTCTTCTCTTCCCCCTGCAAAGAGGACAGAATGTCGAGGCCGCGTTCGAGGTCACCCTTGCATCCATACAGGTAAATGTGTTGAGGTTTTGAAATTATTTGTGAAGGGAAAAATGTAAGGAATTTGAAACTCTGTGTAAATCTTAGACAGCACTTTCTGCTCTGTCCCAGTCCCCACTCGCCTGAAGCACTGCCCTTTACAATAAGGCACAGCCATATGGTTGGGGGGGGGGGGGGGGGGGGGGGGTTAGGGTTAGTGGGGTGTCCCAGGCCACAGAGGAAACTCTCTCCTCCCCCTGGGTTGCTCCCTTTGACCGAGTGTCCGTGAATGCACCTGGCACAAAGGTCTGACATCCCAGGGATCTTTGCGTCTGATACCGTGGGGTGTGCAAGTGTGTGGGACTTGATAATTATACCACAGCGTCTGTGAAATTGCAGTGCTACCAGGAAACTTCCTGTTTTGTATCAGATTTCACTCGGATAATATTGCTGTATGGATGACTGTCTCTCATGCACACAGCCATGAAACAGTGGTTACACTGGACTGAGTGATTCCTATATGTTTCAGCTTGAAGCAAACAGACAAACAATTTCAGGGCTGGATTTCTAGTCTAAGACTAATCTGAATCTTTGACGAAACGGTTTAAAACCAGATTTACGGGTGACTGGCTTTCACTGCAATTTATAACTAGTTCATGGGCTTCAGTTACAAAGAATGTAACGATTAAATGGTTACATAACAGTGGAAGACAAGCGGAAGCTTGAGTCTCATGGCAAAGCAGTGTTTTGCTTCTTGCAACGTTTAAAAAGTGTTTTAAAAGTGCTGGTGTTGATTCTTTTTCACGTCTAATCTTAGCTCCTGCAGAGTGATTTAGTGCTACATTCACTTTGCAAACAGTGCTTGTCAAAATGGGAAAGATCAGTGCGGGACAGGATACAATATTTCAAATATAAAACCCACTTTTTGATCTGTGTTGATTGTTTTTAGGCATTGATGGAAATATACGGTTCTGATGTGATCTCCTGTGGCTCTCGTTTCCACATGTTTGTGTAGAGTGGCTTATATTTTTTGAGTTGCTCTTGTTCTTAATGATGACAGGACAGTGTATCCCAAATTTGCTCCCACATAACACCCCTCCACCTTTTTCAAGTGGCGTCAAGTATGTATGCATTGACTCACTTCCCCCTCTCACCAACAGATTGGGACTCTGCCTAAATATTGAAAACTTCAGTGTCAAAGTATTGAAAGCTTCATTTCCTATGAGCGAGAATATTGAAGGCTGAGCTTTGTGTTTGTTGAACAGGCCCTCATCTCTGTACAGAAGGAGCCCGGCATGTCACGAGGACAGACGTTACAGCAGTGACCGCCATCAGGAGACGTCAGAATTCATCCCGAGAGACCCGAGGAGCGCGGTGGACCACGCCCACTGGGACGGCTGGGACAGGACCACTGCCAGCAGAACCGTGCCGAGGGCGGAGCTTAGAGAAGAGTATTTTCCCGAGCCCCGGAGGCGAGCACGCTCCCCTGATCAGTGGCGCGGGTTTCCCCCGGACCGCCCCAGATTCTCCCCGCCTGTGGAGTTCGAGGATCACAGGGGTAGCCCCCAGCCCTCGTTCCAGCTGGGGTACGCTGAGCGTCACAGACTGTCCCCGAAAAGGCGGTACCACACCCCCGACGGCAACGAAGGCAGGAGAGCGGGGTCTCGGGACGATCACCAGCGATTTCCGGATGACAGGGTGCGGCATTCCCCCCGAAGATTCTCCCGCGAAGGCTCCCTCGTGGATCCCTACAACTCGGCCAGCCAGCGGAGGGCGCCCTCCCCAGGATGGCACCGTGGCGGGCGGAGCCCCGGGTCAGAGCCAACCCCGGGCCACACTCACAGCCCTAGGCCCAAACCCGGCCGCTCCGCGTGGGTGGAGCCCTGCGACCTGCCGAGGAACGTACCCAATAGGGAGGCTGGGTTTTCGGGCGAACTTCACAGGAGCCCATATTCTGAGAGGTACAGGGCTGAAGTGGTCCTGCTGCAGTCTGTCCCAGTCCAGCCGGGGCCAGGCCAGAGAAGAGAAGAATTCAGTTATTAATTACTCCATCTAAACGTGTGCTTTTCGATGCATGTACTGTACGAGTGAATGTGGACAGTTCTGATTAAACTTCAGTAATTCTGTTTCTCATCCCTTTAAAGTATACATCCCAGTCACAGAATCAGGCCTGTTAGTGAGTATGAGGCTCAGTGTGACGGCCCTGTGCTGTGCTGGCTGTAGGAGGCGACTGCCTGTGCTGTGCAGACCTGGGGTCAGTTCCATTTCAGTTCAGTCAATTCAAGGCATGAATTCAGTTCGTTAACTGAAAAGTCTCCATGTAAATGGTGGATGATTTTCAGTTCATGAATTGATTTTAAATTCCGTGAATTGACTCAATTGAAACGGAACTGACCCCAGCGCTGATGCGCTGTACTGAGCTGACTGACTGTGCTGTAGGGTCAGACTGTGCTGTAGCGCTACACTGTGCAGACTGTAGGGTCAGTCTGACTGTGCTGTAGCGCTACACTGTGCAGAATGTAGGGTCTGACTGTGCTGTAGTGCTACACTGTGCGGAATGTAGGGTCAGGCTGTGCTGTAGCGCTACACTGTGCAGACTGTAGGGTCAGACTGTGCTGTAGCGCTACACTGTGCAGAATATAGGGTCAGGCTGTGCTGTAGCGCTACACTGTGCAGAATGTAGGGTCAGACTTTGCTGTAGCGCTACACTGTGCAGAATGTAGGGTCAGTCAGACTGTGCTGTAGCGCTACACTGTGCAGAATGTAGGGTCAGACTGTGCTGTAGCGCTACACTGTGCGGAATGTAGGGTCAGACTGTGCTGTAGCGCTACACTGTGCAGAATGTAGGGTCAGTCAGACTGTGCTGTAGCGCTACACTGTGCAGAATATAGGGTCAGACTGTGCTGTAGCGCTACACTGTGCGGAATGTAGGGTCAGACTGTGCTGTAGCGCTACACTGTGCAGAATGTAGGGTCAGACTGTGCTGTAGCGCAACACCGTGCGGAATGTAGGGTCAGACTGTGCTGTAGCGCTACACTGTGCGGAATGTAGGGTCAGACTGTGCTGTAGCGCTACACTGTGCAGAATGTAGGGTCAGACTGTGCTGTAGTGCTACACTGTGCAGACTGTAGGGTCAGACTGACTGTGCTGACTGTGTCTGCCTGTGCTGAGTGTGTGCTGAACGTTTCGCCTGCTTTATGTCGACACAGGTACGCGGAGGAGCCCGCGTTCAGGGAGCGGCGTCGCTCGACAGAGCGGTTACGGGATGTGAGGCGGCCAGAGGCGCGTAGTCCGCCGTGGGGCCAGCGCAGGAGCCCGGAGCGGGCAGGAGCGCCGGTCATCGTGGAGCACGATCACGGCATGGGCAGGGAGCCGGCCAGCGGGAGGCGGGGCTACGACCACGACTGCGGTCACGGCAACGCGCACGCGCGGGAAGGCCCCTCGGAGAGGTACCCGCGGGAGCGTGGGCCACAAGGCCGAGGCGCAGCCAGCGCCCACCAGGACGACGCCACCCCCCAGCGCTTCCAGGGCAGGAGAAGCCCCCCCCTGAGCGACAGGAGGCAGGGGAAGGCGCCCCAAAATTACCCCCGACCCCGCGATTCGCAGGGCTTCCTGAAGCAGCTGGCTCCCGCCGCAAACGGAGACGTGGACCTCAGGCGGATGGATCCTCTCGGAGACAGGGAGCTGGGCTCTCCCCCGCGGGCCTCGGCCGTGTTCAAGGGGCAGCAGGGCAAACAGCTAAAGAAGATGAGGTACCGCCGCCGGGGGGCCAGGCCCCCCACCCCGGACACCCCCCACAGGGCTCCCCCCCACAGGGCTCCCCCCCAGGAGACCCTCACCATCAAGGTCGATGTGCAGCGCCCCGCGGCCCAGAACAGGTACGGTATCCCCGACGCCTCTGCCATCAGGGCGGGCCGAAAGTTCATGCTTCTCTTTAGTTTCCACTGTGCAGTAGAGCTCCGGCGTCTGGAGGAATCATCGATCTCCAGGAAGGGAAACGGGATCCGATCCACTGCTGGACTGCAGGCACAGGAGGGGACATTAAAGATTCTTCCTCGTTAGATTCTGACAGAGTTTCATGTTGCTTTGTGCGGGGAAATCTCCCTGCTTCGGATGAGGATCGCCCGTATCCTCTCTCCCCCTGTGTCGTGGCCGCAGCTGCAGAGAGGAAGAGTTTGTTTGCCACCACAACGGAACTGCAAAGCGGAAAGTCTCGGCGCGGTGCGGTCAGTGCCGTGGAAGTGATGTCATCAGGTGATGAGCAGAATAGGCAGCTGAAGGATGGGTGGAAGGGTGAAGATATGGCAGGGATGGACTGTGACGAGGTGAAGCTCTTTATGTCCGTTTATGCAGCCAGGTGTTAATGAAGCAAAGCAGGTGAAGTGCCTGATCAATGGCCTGTGCCTCCATTTGCGAATCAAACCCGTAACCCCCTGGCTGTGTCACAGCATTCCTTAACCATAGCACTGCTCTGCCACCGCTCGCCCCACCAGGATTCATTGGCAAGGAATTTGAGCCTGGTCAGTTGGAAGCTGGATGCAGTCTCCATCGAGTGTTTGGATGGCAGCAGCTTGCGGCTGAATGTGCCTCCTCAAGGCCCCTCTCCGTTGCACAGTCAGGGAGCATGAGCCACGAGCCTGGCTGGCTGGGAAGCCACTTGTTTCTGTTTGGGTTGGGACTACCACATGCTGGGAAAAATCCCCAGCCCTGCTGTGTGGATCAGGCAGGGGTGTGGCTGCTGGACAGCCGGAGGAGCTGATTGGTCCATGCCTCCTCCAGATGCTTTACCCAGAGGGATTGTGCTGGGTTTTACTCTGGAGCGCAGTGTGCACAGAGAGACAGCTTCAGCGCTTCAGCGCTTCAGCAAACGGGTCTGAACCTGGAGCCACGTGGTGGCAGCATCCCTGAAGACCTCACCTCAGCTGGAATTGAGCTTGATGCAGGGTATCAGCTCACAGCTGGAGATGAGAGTGCTGCAGGATATCAGCTCACAGCTGCAGGATATCAGCTCACAGCTGCAGGAAATGGGCTCACAGCTGGAGATGAGAGTGCTTCAGGATATCAGCTCACAGCTGCAGGATATCAGCTCACAGCTGCAGGAAATGGGCTCACAGCTGAAGATGAGTGCTTCAGGATATCAGCTCACAGCTGCAGGATATCAGCTCACAGCTGCAGGAAATGGGCTCACAGCTGGAGATGAGAGTGCTTCAGGATATCAGCTCACAGCTGCAGGATATCAGCTCCCAGCTGGAGATGAGAGTGCTGCAGGATATCAGCAGCTTCAGGACTTTGCACCACTGAAATGCATGAGGATGTTCATAATGCTTTCCTGTTTGTTGCGAAAACACCTCCTCTGGTGGACTGTTCCAGAGACCACTATGACCCCCCCACCGCTACCACCCCCCCCCCCCCCCCCCCCTTAAAGTTATACATGAAGATGCGTCCACCACAATACCAGCCCTGCTAAGTGCTCTGCAGAATATGAATTCAGTGTTTTTTTTATGTTTTGTGGAAAAAAAGGTAAGTCTTTGCATTCACCGTTGTTTGTCTGCAGTTCTCGCAGAATTCGGGGTGATTTCATGCTCTTCAGTAAAATCAGCGTGCAGGACGCATCACCCTCTGAACAGGGACTCGCTGCTGAGCCAGTCTGAGTGCAGAGGTGGCAACGACCCTGACCCGGGGTCAAAGGCTGCAATCCCAGAATGCACTCTTCGGGTATTTCAACACAACAGATCGGCACAGGCTCACTCCTTTTGGATGAATTGTAAGAAGAAAATGCACTGAACAGATGTGTATGTTGTCCTGGTAAGACCTGCAAAAAGAGTTTTGTGTTTGATTTTCAAGGCTTTAATCTTTTTGCCTCTTTGAAGCATGCTCTTGTTGGTGTTCTGCCCCCTGGTGGTATGGACCAGACACCACAGCCTCCTGTTGACAGGGCTGTTGGTGACCCAAGATTCTTTTGACACAAAGGACAATGTTGTGTCTTGGATGCTGAGAATTGTTATTCGATCAGAAGCTTGGCTCTATCTTTGCTGTGAGGACTTTGGCCATTTTTCCAGTCCAGGTAAATTGATGACCCTCTGGCTCTTCAGGGATGATCACCATCCCACCATGTCTTCTGGGAACTCCAGTGCTTATGGGACCGTTTGGTGACACAGAGACAGCCACACTGAAAACCGATATTAGAACAGGAGCATTCACTAATATGTCTGAGCTGAAGAATATACTCACTAGCTGAAGAGAAGAAGTAAAAAGACAGTGTTGCAGTCATCATCCTGATGCTTTTTCCCTGCAGGGTTTTAAAGTCAGAATTCACCACCCTCTGAGCAGAAGTGGCAATCATTTAAAAAATCAGATTAGGAAATTGCCATGAGGTGCTGAAAAAGGAGTATAGTGAATTTTGCAGAACGAATCGAAAAACGAAAAGACTCAGGGCCACCCGGGAAAAGACTGGAGAATTATTCAGTGACCGTAGGCAAAGATGGTCAGGAGACTCCTGGAAATTACTGGAAATGTTAACAGTGGAATAGCATCAGTTCAAGTCTAGATGCAGAGGCTCCAGTCTCTACCAGCAAACACTGAGATTTCACCAGGGTGTAGTGAAGACCCAGAGCAACAGGAATATCTGGGGAACTTAAGGAGAAAACCTGTGCAGGGATGACATGTATCTGCTTTACATGCCAATGTAAGACTCAGCAGTTGTAAACACTGGCATGCCAAACCATGAAGTTAAGCGCATTTCTGCCCAGTATTGCCCGAGATGGTGCTGAAGAATGAGGTCACTTTGGGACACAGCTCCTGCAAATCGATGCAGAAAGCAGGTGCCGTTGGATTAATCCACCGTCAGAGGATTGTTTTCCTAACCGCTTTCGCACCACATGACACCTGCACTGCGTACAGCAGGTGTGTGTGGAGAACGGGTATCATTGAGATGCTTCTAATCCTTCAGGAGTCTAGAGCAAGAGTTACCGTTTCCAAAATGTGTTACAAGAATGAGGAAAATGCACAGACATGGCTTTTAGGTTGGGCTGTTAACGCTATAATGTCATGATGCAAAATGAAGAGGAACAGACAGCATGGAGAAATATTACAGGAACTGAGATATAACAGGATACACACCACAAAAGCAAAGCTCTGTGAAGAGACAATGGTAACTGTTTTGGACCAATCATTGTATTGTCTCCAGGAAGGCATTTGATATTTGCATTTATATTTCTCAACCAACGATGTGGTGGAGGACGAGGAGAACGACCTGTGCAGCGGCTCGCTCATTAAGACACCCGCCAAGTCCTTCGCCGTCGATGCTCCCATGGCCACCGAGACGTCCGAGTGGATGAACCACGTCAACAAGCGCGTGTCAGACCTGCAGGAGAAGAGTGGCAAGTCGCCGAGCAGCGAGCACGCCGCCGCCTGGCTGCCCGAGTCGGAGGCCACCGTCTGCACACCCTGCCAGACATTTGTGCCGGGAAACGCTCAACAACAGAAAGTGGCGTCAGAGAAGAGCTGCGCGTCACACAGAGGGAGCAGCTGTGTGCCAGTGCCTGCTTCCCAGCCAAAGCCTCTTCATGTGACCAAGCCATTTAGTGGGGATGTGAAAGGCTTCTGGCGGGAAATCTAATTGGTTGGCTGCATTTTTTGTTGAGGCAGTTGAAACTACACCTCCCAGAATCACATGGGCTGTCATTTTCTGCAGGACTTTTTCTGTCATTTTTTTTATGTGCAGAGTAGAAGAAAAATCCCACACATGGACGCTGCATCCTCGCTGTTGCTGTGCAGTGGGGAATGAAGATGATGACCTTTGACCTCTGCTCAGTTGTGGCATCTGCAATTCGAGCTGCACCAAATATGTTGTTTCTGTGGAAATCAAATGATCTTTCTTCAGACTCAAAGTAGTCAAAGCTTGTGCCTTGCTTGCTGTATCTTCCAATGGGGATTATGTGGAGTTGAGTGCCACAATCCAGCAGTCTCTATAAAGATTGTTGTCTGAAACATTCTCTCATCCCTGTAACAAATTATTCTGAACCCTGCCAAAAAAGGACCAT
This sequence comes from Megalops cyprinoides, assembly GCF_013368585.1. Lineage (NCBI taxonomy): Eukaryota > Metazoa > Chordata > Actinopteri > Elopiformes > Megalopidae > Megalops > Megalops cyprinoides. Next base: position 68,552,166 of record NC_050584.1, on the reverse strand, counting down.
AATCTACAATGCTCAGAGAGAGAATGGCCCTTCATTTATTTTTCATCTAAAAATCTAAAAGTCATACTAAAGAAAGACCTTCTTATTGCTTGTAATTTATGGGAAGAATTTTGCAATTCACAGTCATTCCGTCCTGTGTAGGCACTTCAAGCAACTTACTAAAAATCAGCCTGTGATCTTATGTTTAAAGACACAGTTGTCCTTCTGAGAAAGATCAGTTTCAGAACTCCTGAAAGAAGAGGCTGGGAGAGAGTCCAGGGATCCAAACAGAATCCACACCAGGCTCTGAATCTGAGCTCTCTGGTGTGGCCTACTGAATGTCAAGGCCATAGGAACTACATTTCCCATCTTGCCTTTGGAAGAAAGAGGAAAAAAGAGAGTAATCTTTGCCATGGCGACTGAGTCGTAAAATCCATGTTCCACTCCTGGATCCGTGCCTACTCTGAGGAATAGTGAACTCTGACCTCAGGAAGTTAATTGCAAGTGGCCATTTTCACTGGAGGACAGGAAACTGACAGTGGAAGGGAAGCATGAACTTTCACCTGCCTTGTGTCCTATAGGATAACTGAGGGCAGCGTCAGCGTGTTAGAGATGTGGGCTAGCTGGAGGTGGAGGTGTATTTATCTTACACCTAAATATACGCTATATGGACAAAAGTATTCTGACGCCTGACCATTACATTGTAATGACATTGTATTCAAATACATATACTTTAATATGGAGTTGGTCCCCTTTTGCAGCTATAACAGCTTCCATTCTTGAAAGGCTTTCCAGAAGATTTTGGAGTGTTGCTGTGGGAATTTGTGCCCATTCATTCTGTAGAGCATTTATGAGGTCAGGCACTGATGTTGGACGAGAAGGCCTGGCTGGCAATCTCCGTTCCAGTTCATCCCAAAGGTGCTCAATGGGTTTGACGTCAGGGCTCTGTGCGGGCCAGTCAAGTTCTTCCACACCGAACTCATCAAACCATGTCTTTATAGTCCTTGCTTTGTGCACTGGGGCACAGTCATGTTGGAATAGAAAAAGGCCTTCCCCAAACTGTTGCCACAAAGTTGGAAGCATAGCTTTGTCCAAAATGTCTTGGTATGCTGAAGCATTAAGATTGCCCTTCACTGGAGATAAGGGGCCTGGCCCAAACCGTGAAAAACAGGTGTGGCCAAATACTTTTGTCCATATAGTGTATATATTTTTTTATGTATAGCGTATCAAAGTTCAGACATATACCAAGTAGTCCCAACCTCACCCACTTATTGAGACCTGCATGTCAGTATCCTAACTATTGCTCCACACTGTGGGCCTGCCCAGACCTCAACATTATCATATTGAATCTATCGCTCCGTGATCTTTTGACATGAGCGATTGGTGTTATTTTTAAGAAGCAGTTCTGATGGTGCATCTCTCAAGGTAAGTGAGGTAAGCTGTTTTGCATTTTCATTCGAAGGATGGTTATTTAAAAAATTGAATTTTCCTCATCAAGTATGTTAGCAATTTTTATTAATACCCATTTTGTTAACCAGGCTCATTCTGTGTAATTCCCCCGCAGCACCTCCTGCTTCTCCTCTGACAGACAGCTGTCTCTCGACCTGGTCAACGTTGGGCGGCAGCGCCTGGACTTCCTGCCCATGCTGGAGCATTCGGGTGCCAACAGAGAGACCACGTTGCATTCTGGGACATTCGCCCAGGAAATTATTACTTTGGTGCACCAAGTCAAAGGTAAACCTTTAATGGATACATCTTGCATGCTGCATGAACAAACTTCATGTCCCCAGGTTTCCTGAGGAGTAATGGAGAGAAAATCCAGGGTGATGTTTAGAACAGAATGATGGAAGAAATTCAGCAGTGTTTTGTGTAAGATGTAAGGAGAGAGCAGAGTCAAGCATGTACGTTACTTGTTATAAAGAGGTGACGTGTAACAGAATGTATCTGCCATTTGTCCTAAAAAGGTTGACAGTGCAGCATGTTTCTCTTTCCTGCTTGTCTCTTTTTCCTCTTTCTACTCTTTCTTCTCTGTCTGTCTTCCTCTCCTTTTCTCTCTCCATGTCCTGACAGAAAACTACTTTAAGGGAGAAGGCGTAACTCTGAACGAGCGCTTCTCCAGTGTCCAGAGTGGTCAGTCTGAGGACGATGGGGGCCCATCCGGTAGTCCTGTAATACACAGGTACGGCTGACCACCCCCCAGCCCTCACAAAAAGGACTTCTTCGCAACTGTTTGCTGTATTTGCTGCAGCAGTTTGCTGACAGTTCTGTACCCCTTTCCCACTGCAGAGCCGGAACCAGACTGGCTCATTATACCCCTTTCCCCCTGTAGAGCTGGAACCAGGCTGGCTCATTATACCCCTTTCCCACTGTAGAGCTGGAACCAGGCTGGCTCATCATACCCCTTTCCCACTGTAGAGCTGGAACCAGACTGGCTCATTATACCCCTTTCCCACTGCAGAGCCGGAACCAGACTGGCTCATTATACCCCTTTCCCACTGCAGAGCCGGAACCAGATGCAGCCAAAGCTGGCTGACTAGGGTACAACACAGTTGCTTTTCCACTGCACTTGACACAGCACCGAATGCTGCCATCTGTATAGATGTACTGACTTTTCTCTAAAAATGAGCAAGCCTTCATGTTGTACCTCTGGCTCCCTGTGTGTTCCCACCTTACACCCTGTGTTTTGTTGGTTTAGGTCTGACTCACTGCTGCCCTCCAAAGGATAATGGAGATAATGGAAATGGATAGATAAAAATCCTAAACATCTTACATTTTTTCTTTTTTTTGTTTTTACATTGCAGACTGATCAATGTGTCCCAGTCAGAATTAAAACCACAGCCAGTATTCAAGAGGGTCGGGTCCATGCAGGTATGGAAATCAGTTGCACATGCATGGGTTGCACACTCAGAGGAGGGGAGGTGAACACAGGGCACTCAGAGGAGAGGAGGTGTTCTCACAGGGCACTCAGAGGAGGGGAGGTGTTCTCACAGGGCACTCAGAGGAGAGGAGGTGTTCTCACAGGGCACTCAGAGGAGGGGAGGTGTTCTCACAGAGCACTCAGAGGAGGGGAAGTGTTCTCACAGGGCACTCAGAGGAGGGGAGGTGAACACAGGGCACTCAGAGGAGGGGAGGTGAACACAGGGCACTCAGAGGAGGGGAGGTGTTCTCACAGGGCACTCAGAGGAGGGGAGGTGAACACAGGGCACTCAGAGGAGGGGAGGTGTTCTCACAGGGCACTCAGAGGAGGGGAGGTGTTCTCACAGGGCACTCAGAGGAGAGGAGGTGAACACAGGGCACTCAGAGGAGGGGAGGTGTTCTCACAGGGCACTCAGAGGAGGGGAGGTGTTCTCACAGGGCACTCAGAGGAGGGGAGGTGAACACAGGGCACTCAGAGGAGGGGAGGTGTTCTCACAGGGCACTCAGAGGAGGGGAGGTGTTCTCACAGGGCACTCAGAGGAGGGGAGGTGTCCTCACAGGGCACTCAGAGGAGGGGAGGTGAACACAGGGCACTCAGAGAAGAGGAGGTGAACACAGGTTGTTACTGTACCAGTGTCTTTACATTATTGAATATTTATGATACTCTCTCACTCTGTCACTCTTATTGAATATTTATGATACTCTGGATAGAGTTCCTTGATGGATGGTGTGAGTTGTGAGTTGTTTGATGGATGGTGTGAGTTGTTTGATTGATGGTGAGTTGTTTGATTGATGGTGTGAGTTGTTTGATGGATGGTGTGAGTTGTTTGATGGATGGTGTGAGTTGTTTGATGGATGGTGTGAGTTGTTTGATGGATGGTGTGAGTTGTTTGATGGATGGTGTGAGTTGTTTGATTGATGGTGAGTTGTTTGATTGATGGTGTGAGTTGTTTGATGGATGGTGTGAGTTGTTTGATGGATGGTGTGAGTTGTTTGATGGATGGTGTGAGTTGTTTGATGGATGGTGTGAGTTGTTTGATGGATGGTGTCGGTTGTTTGATGGATGGTGTCGGTTGTTTGATGGATGGTGTCGGTCGTTTGATGGATGGTGTGAGTTGTTTGATTGATGGTGTGAGTTGTTTGATGGATGGTGTGAGTTGTTTGATGGTGTCGGTTGTTTGATGGATGGTGTGAGTTGTTTGATTGATGGTGTGAGTTGTTTGATGGATGGTGTGAGTTGTTTGATGGTGTGAGTTGTTTGATGGATGGTGTCGCTTGTTTGATGGATGGTGTCGGTTGTTTGATGGATGGTGTGAGTTGTTTGATTGATGGTGTGAGTTGTTTGATGGATGGTGTGAGTTGTTTGATGGATGGTGTGAGTTGTTTGATTGATGGTGTGAGTTGTTTGATTGATGGTGTGAGTTGTTTGATGGTGTCGCTTGTTTGATGGATGGTGTGAGTTGTTTGATGGATGGTGTCGGTTGTTTGATGGATGGTGTGAGTTGTTTGGTTGGTGGTGTGAGTTGTTTGATGGATGGTGTGAGTTGTTTGATGGTGTCGCTTGTTTGATTAATGGTGTCGGTTGTTTGATGGATGGTGTCGGTTGTTTGATGGATGGTGTGAGTTGTTTGATGGATGGTGTGAGTTGTTTGATGGATGGTGTCGGTTGTTTGATGGATGGTGTGAGTTGTTTGATGGATGGTGTGAGTTGTTTGATGGATGGTGTCGGTTGTTTGATGGATGGTGTGAGTTGTTTGATTGATGGTGTGAGTTGTTTGATTGATGGTGTGAGTTGTTTGATTGATGGTGTGAGTTGTTTGATGGATGGTGTGAGTTGTTTGATGGATGGTGTGAGTTGTTTGATTGATGGTGTGAGTTGTTTGATGGATGGTGTGAGTTGTTTGATGGTGTCGCTTGTTTGATTAATGGTGTCGGTTGTTTGATGGATGGTGTCGGTTGTTTGATGGATGGTGTGAGTTGTTTGATTGATGGTGTGAGTTGTTTGATTGATGGTGTGAGTTGTTTGATGGTGTCGCTTGTTTGATGGATGGTGTGAGTTGTTTGATGGATGGTGTCGGTTGTTTGATGGATGGTGTGAGTTGTTTGGTTGGTGGTGTGAGTTGTTTGATGGATGGTGTGAGTTGTTTGATGGTGTCGCTTGTTTGATTAATGGTGTCGGTTGTTTGATGGATGGTGTCAGTTGTTTGATGGATGGTGTGAGTTGTTTGATGGATGGTGTCGGTTGTTTGATGGATGGTGTGAGTTGTTTGATGGATGGTGTGAGTTGTTTGATGGATGGTGTGAGTTGTTTGATGGATGGTGTGAGTTGTTTGATGGTGTCGCTTGTTTGATTAATGGTGTCGGTTGTTTGATGGATGGTGTCGGTTGTTTGATGGATGGTGTGAGTTGTTTGATTGATGGTGTGAGTTGTTTGATTGATGGTGTGAGTTGTTTGATGGTGTCGCTTGTTTGATGGATGGTGTGAGTTGTTTGATGGATGGTGTCGGTTGTTTGATGGATGGTGTGAGTTGTTTGGTTGGTGGTGTGAGTTGTTTGATGGATGGTGTGAGTTGTTTGATGGTGTCGCTTGTTTGATTAATGGTGTCGGTTGTTTGATGGATGGTGTCAGTTGTTTGATGGATGGTGTGAGTTGTTTGATGGATGGTGTCGGTTGTTTGATGGATGGTGTGAGTTGTTTGATGGATGGTGTGAGTTGTTTGATGGATGGTGTCGGTTGTTTGATGGATGGTGTGAGTTGTTTGATGGATGGTGTCGGTTGTTTGATGGATGGTGTGAGTTGTTTGATGGATGGTGTGAGTTGTTTGATGGATGGTGTCGGTTGTTTGATGGATGGTGTGAGTTGTTTGATGGATGGTGTGAGTTGTTTGATTGATGGTGTGAGTTGTTTGATGGATGGTGTGAGTTGTTTGATGGATGGTGTGAGTTGTTTGATGGATGGTGTGAGTTGTTTGATTGATGGTGTGAGTTGTTTGATTGATGGTGTGAGTTGTTTGATTGATTGGTTTTGTCGCGACAGCAGCGGAAGCGGCAGCTTGCTGACGACCCCTGTGACCTTCGGCACGACCTGGAGCGACGGAGACAGGAAAGGCTGGAGGGGGTGAAGGTGACGATTCCCGGGGGAAGCTTCTCACAGCGCCCCCTGCTGGGCGGGAGGTCAGTAAAGCCAGAGGAGAGGAGGTGTTCTCACAGGGCACTCAGAGGAGGGGAGGTGAACACAGGGCACTCAGAGGAGGGGAGGTGTTCTCACAGGGCACTCAGAGGAGGGGAAGTGAACACAGGGCACTCAGAGGAGGGGAGGTGAACACAGGGCACTCAGAGAAGAGGAGGTGAACACAGGTTGTTACTGTACTAGTCTCTTTACATTATTGAATATTTATGATACTCTCTCACTCTGTCACTCTTATTGAATATTTATGATACTCTCTCACTCAAATTCGCTCCCCCCTCTCTCCCTCTCTCTCCCTCTCTCTCCCTCCCTCCCTCTCTCTCTCTCCCTCTCTCTCCCTCCCTCCCTCTCTCTCTCTCCCTCTCTCTCTCCCTCTCTATCTCTCTCCGTCTCTCTCTCCCTCTCTCCCCCTCTCTCCCTCTCTCTCCCTCTCTCCGTCTCTCTCCCTCTCTCTCTCTCTCTCTCTCTCTCTCTCTCTCTCTCTCTGTCTCCGTCTCTCTCCGTCTCTCTCTCTCTCTCCGTCTCTCTCCGTCTCTCTCCGTCTCTCTCCCTCTCCCTCTCTCCCTCTCTCCCTCTCTCTCTCTCTCTCTCTCTCTCTCTCTCTCTCTCCCGCAGTGTTCTGAGTGAGGATGAGGAGGGTGACGAAGAGGGTTCCTGTGGGCAGAGCTGGGCTGCGGAGGGGGTGGAGAGTGCAGCTGAGCAGTGGGGGGGAGAGCCGGTAAGTCTCACCTCATTGGCTGTGCCTTTGTGACGGGAGTTTAAAAGCAAGCTCACAGACACGGCGTTTAGGCGCACTGTGAGGGGGGGGCGTTCCCAGGTGAAGCACGGCCACTGCACACCTGAGCAAGGTGCTGAATTTACAGTAATAGCCAAGCTGTGCGATGCTGAGCATGGGCGTAATAACAGTGAGAATGAGTATGATAATAGCAGTAATATCCGGGCTGAGAGGTAGAGAGTGGCTCCATGTTTGTGTTCTGTATTATTTCATGCTGTAATGGAGATCAGCCTTTTTGGAGCTGCAGCAGAGTTGGATCACTGTCCTGTGAGCTGTTGCCTTTTCTGCTCTTACCCTGGGGATGTGCGCATGGTCAGACCTGAGATCAGCTGGAAACAACAGCACAGAGAAATACTGGGATTGTATCGCGTGCTGTGTGTATTTGTGTTTGTGTGCATTTATCTGTGTGCGTGTCGTTTTTGTGTGTGTGTGTGAGTGTGTGCGTGTCGTTTTTGTGTGTGAGAGTGTGTGCATGTCGTTTTTGTGTGTGTGTGTGAGTGTGTGCGTGTCGTTTTTGTGTGTGTGTGTCTGTGTGTGTGTGTGTGTGTGTGTGTGTGTGAGAGTACAGCTGGTTGCACTGAAAGTCGTGTAGGTAGTTCTGAATGAGCGGGTTTCTGTAAGTGAAATCCCCCAGGCTTGCTAATGGATCTCCCTCTGCTCTGACCCGGTGCCGGTGCTGGCTCCGGTCCGGTCCACACAGGGGAGAGCCGGGCGGAAGAGGCCTGCTTTTGTGCGGCAGGGTGCTGGAGCTCGGGGAAAATCCCGCCGGCAGCAGGTCCACCCGAAGCAGCAGAGACAGCAGAGACCGAGCAGCCAGCGTGAATCAGGCGAGTCGCAGCGAAACTGCTCTCCCCGTAACCCTGACGCTGACTGTGTTTAATGCACTTTTGGGCTGTTGTTTGGCAAGGTTCAGTCAAGCCAGTGGGCTTCAGCTGTTCCTCTTATACTTCATACGGTATGGGCCTGTGCTGAAACCGGCAGCCTGCAGGGGTTGGGGTGGGGCGGTCAGACAGGGCTTTCACGCCTCCCCACTCTCAGGCACTCTGTGATTGGCTCGGCCCCTGCGAGTTGCTGGGCTGACAGTGGAGTAGTGACCAATGAGCACCCGCTTCACTGCAGTGGGCTGTGTGTGTGACAGACAGCCGGGGGCTGTGTGTGTGACAGACAGCCGGGGGCTGTGTGTGTGACAGACAGCCGGGGGCTGTGTGTGTGACAGACAGCTGGGGGCTGTGTGAGGATGCATTGCATGGCTGCATTTGTCTCTGTGCTCCTGCAGAAGGTCAGAGGTTGAAATGAGCTTAATGTACAGTCACACACGGGAAGGCGCAAAAGCAAACCAGTCATCCCGGGGCAGTGCCTGTGCTGGTGACAACCAGCGAATCAAACTCCTGCTTATGCTTAACAACCAGCCAGTCAAAAGCCTCTCCCTGGCTTCACTCTTAAAGACCAGCCAATCAGCAAAATATCCACACTTTATCCCCTTGTCTGCTCTATAGCCAGCCAATCAAACCCCTTCTCATTCTTATCGCAGGCGGCAGCTGGTAGAAGGAAGGCCACAAAGGTCAAAGCTGAAGAAATGCGTGGGAAGGCTGGTGCCTCTCAGTTCTGGAGCTCTGTGGTGTGCAGCGCAGAGGAGCTTTGGAGCCAGTGCATCTGAACGTGGACGCCACCGTAGGGACAGAGCCACAGGGACCAGAGTAACGCTGAAATCCAGCTCGACCCGCGGGAAGCTGGGTTTCCATCAGCTCCACAGACAGCCGGGCTGCACCGCTGCTGGACCCTGAGGAGGAAGGAGGTAGAGCTCCATGCTGAGAAAGCAACACTTACTTTCACTTGTGTTAAACCCTAAACCCTGAATCCTAAAGGCCGCGGTGACTGAGTGTCCTCATCTCTTCTGATCTCCGTTAATGTTGTTTTTGTGTCGCTGTTTGGTTTGTTTTGGTGACTGCCTCCTGGCACCGCATGGTGCTCTCACCGGGCCGTACGTTTGGTTTTGGTGTATGAGAGAGTTCTGAGCCTCTCGTGATGTTCCGAAACTATAATAAAGATTATATTTTACACCTGTGTGTGTGGGGCCAGTGTGCTGCTGCCTTGTGTTAAATCACTGACTGCTCGTAGACTATTCATTTGCATAGCAGAGGCCGTCACCCAGAGCAGTGACGTAGCTCGTGTTTTTACATATCGCATCATTATATTTCACCATTACATTTCCGCTGTGGTCACTGTAGAGAAGCTGGCCCATAACTTCTCCAATAAACAAGCCCAAAAGAACAAAAGTTTAAAAACCAATAATTTACTTTAAATCCAAACAAAGAAACCAAAGGAAACCAGCCTGTGTACAGCCCACAGCAGAGACAAAGTGAGCTTCTGCCCTGCTCTGCAGCCACACCTGTATTCAGCCAGGCCTCAATCAGTAAGGTGTGGCTCGTTATCCAGTAGGCTACTTCCCCTACAGATTGCCAACATGTGCACATAATTAACCAATTATTAATACACAATCAACAATTAGCATCAGGGACAGGTGGTGAAGGCTCTCTTTCACAGTCACACAGTCTACACCAGTGTTTCCCAACCCTCTCCTGGAGGACCCCCTGCCCTGCATGTTTTAGATCTCTCCCTGCTCCAACACAGCTGATTCAAATGATCAGTTTGTTATTAAGCAGCTTCAGGAGTTCATAACGAGTAGATCATTTAAGAGGGTTGAGAAACAGTGGTCAACACTTATACTGAAAGCACAGACAACCCAATATCAGTACCGAGCAAACCCAATTACCAATATAACGCTGCATCTAACAGTCCAACAGTGCCCTGCGGTTGGTTACAGTGGAAACAGTGTCCTCCTCCTGCATAAGGAATGGAGCACTGGTGTCTTTGGACGGGAGTCTAACTGACCGGAGTCTATCTCTAGGAAGCAGGTGAGAAATGGATCAGTACTGTCGTTGGTGTCACCCCCCCACCAGTGTTTCTCAACCCTCTCCTGGAGGACCCCCTGCCCTGCATGTTTTAGATATCTCCCTGCTCCAAGGGGGTGCAGGACAGAGGGGTGCAGGGCAGGGGGGTGCAGCCCATGTGTGATACGAAGGAGGCAGACTCACAGAAAAGAAAGTGACTAATAACAGGCCAGGTCACATTGCATTTCTCAAGTCGGAGGCGACGTTGAGAAGCTCACTGTTCAGACTTCAATGCAAAACCGACGGAGGACTCAGAACAGGAGCAGCTCAGAGAAGCAGCCCGGTGTCTGTGTACAGGTGAGTACAGTCTCTGTAATATGAGGTATAGTCAGGTCAGTAAGCACCTGTGTGCAGGACAGTCCAGTCTCTGTAATATGAGGTATAGTGAGAACATAGGCATATCTCCCGTGCATATCCAGATCCAGATCCAGTTGTTTGGAAAATCGTAAAATTGTTATTCCATTTTTCTTTTGCTTTTCAGCTACACTTACAAAATTAATTAATCAAGTTGCTGAAAAAGTTGTTTTTCAGCAAGTGAAAATTATTTTACTTCATATCAAATTCCTCATGTCATGGTCAGGGTTTCTGATGGTATTTTGCATTAGAGAAATTGGTTCTAAAGAAAATATAGTCTGGAGAAATAGCATGAGTGGACAGCTATTACAGATCCTGAGTATTCTGCCTAAAACAGAGGGGAATCCAAAACCTCAGAAAACATCAAAAACAGGGCAGGATTCATAGGGTTAATGCCAGGTGGAAATGGGCCTCCACCACTCAATAGAGTCTAGCCCTCAGATATGAATTATTCTTAAGCATAAACCTGTATCATCCGGGAAATGTATTTTTGTTTCTTTATCAGTAAATTTTTGCCTCAGACTATATAAACATTGATCTTGATATATCTTACAAGTCTGTGAAATACAGTTGGACTATATGCCAAATAGATCATGGTTCTTAAGTAAATACTTGAAGTGCAAAGAAAATGTAGAAAAGAGATGTAAAAATCTATATAGATATTGTTTCTTAATTAAAAAAATAAATCCACATGAACCGGATCATTTTGCTTTGATGTATTTCATTTCAATATTTTTGCAAATTCACTGCAATGGCAGTGGAAGCAGCAGCCTTGTAGTGCAGACTTAGCCAAACAGAAGTGAGGGAGTTTACCTTTTGCAGTGAATACGCAAGAGTTTGTCTGTGGGAGTCCATCGATGAAGGGTGAGGACAGAGAAGAAGGCCTTCAGATCGTTCTAACTCATCTCTGCTGGCTGAAGGCATGTCATCTGCCCCGCAGCTTAATGGCACAGTATGTCATCTAGCTTCCAGGTATAATAAATTTAACAATTAAGTTGTTCATTCGCATATATATGAATTATTCTCAACATTTCTTTATTAATTTATTTATTCCCGTACTTAACATCCACTGTGGTCAGTAAACACGGAGAGGGAGAGTTCCCGGCCCCCATAAGAGATGGTATCAGACGGGCACTTAAAACTAACGCCCATTGCTGCGAGTCAGAACGTGAAATCGAAAGTACAGCAAATTGCGCAGTTTTCAGGCGGACGGAAGAGCAAGAGTAGAGGGAAAGACCATCGAGAATAAACCCAAAAACCGAGTACATGTGAGTATCGGTAGCCTATATAACATGAATAGAGTTAGCGAAGCAGGTGCAGTCTGTATAATATGAACTCAGACCCGTATCTGTTCGAAGAGTTTTCGTTTAGTTCTCTACCTGTTAGAAGATGTGGTTTCTAATTTGCGTGTGCATGGGCAGTGTCGGTCTAACCTTTCAACAGCAGCGCTGTGTAGTGCTTGAGAATCTCCTTTACTGTATTTGTAATGAGCGCGAAACGGTATTTGGGTTTATATGGTTATTGGTGTTTCTCTGTTGCGGGACCTCGGTCATTTCCTGAAAGTAAACAGTTTAGTTATTGATGAAGGAAAGTGTCGGACAGTGAGCGAGTCAAAAACTGTACAAAGTACCCAAAGACAGCACAATGGTTTTTCTTGTAATGACTGTGGGTTAAAGTTTGAGGTCCTTGGTTTTCATCAATCAACCCATAAAAGATGAATCTGCTCTCGCCCTTTGCTACAGTGCATCAGGCAGAACCACCACAACAAATGTCTGTCCTGATTAACAAAAGAATAATATGATTATTTAAACAGGCAATCCCCAAGTTGGAACAAAAACTGCATAAAACTACTGCACAAAGTGTGCTCTTTTAGCAGTGTTTTAAGTATTATACTGTGTGTGTGTGTGTGTGGGGGGGGGGATTCTTGCAACCAAATAAATCTGTTTTAGTGCATTTTTCATATATCAGTTCTTTACATTTTTGTGTGGGGATTCTCCCTCCCTCGGAGCAGCCATATCCTGATCATCCTGAGAGATTTATGATCTGGTCCCAAGTGCTGTGCAGAGAGGGTCTGTCTGGGCGCTGCTACTGGGAGGCTGAGTGGAGTGGGAGATGGACTCGTATAGGAGTGGCATATAAAGGAATCAGCAGGAAACGAGCGGACGGTCTCTTTGGATACAGTGACAAGTCCTGGTGTTTCACCTGTGGCAGTGACGGTTACTCTATCAAGCACAATAATGAGAAAACTCCCATACTTGCCCCTCCCTCCCCCTCCTGCAGAGTAGGAGTGTATCTGGACTGGCCAGCCGGCACTCTGTCCTTCTACAGCGTCTCCTCTGACACACTGACCCTCCTGCACACATTCCACACCACATTCACTGAGCCCCTCTACCCTGGGTTTAGGGTTGACTTGGTCTCCTCAGTGTCCCTTTGTCAGCTGGAATAGACTGCTCTGTTCACCTATGCTTCTATGAAGCCCAGGTAAAGTGATTGGTTTGACATACTAAGCATTTAAAAATCTTACCTGTAAGCGATATCTACTTGGCAGGTGCATCTTTTGTCCACCCAAACATCCCCTTGGTGTATTTTTTAAACACAACTACTGAAAGACAACTTATTATGGAAAATTAAAATGCAAAGTTTCTTTTAAGTGTGAAGTAATGGGTAAGACATAAATGATTTGTTCTTTTTTCAGCATGCCTTATACTAACACCCACAAATATAAATTAACATAGTGTTTTAAGAATCATTGTTTTGTATATTTGATTGGAAATATGATGTACATATGATTAGAAAATGTCCAGATCAGGATAGATGGCTACAGATAAATGTCCAGTGATTTCTGGACTATTCTTTACAGGAACTTAGTGTCTCAGGTTAACTCTGCAATACACTCAGACTTAGAAATGTACAGTCTCTGCCCCTCGAGAGTTCAGGAAGACAGAAGGAGAGAGGGAAGCATGTTCCCATGGTGACATGCCTGTAAATGACTCGTTTAACAGGAAGTGACCTCACATTGCATAATGCTTTGGTTTGTTTGCTGAGATTGTCAAACACATATTTCAAATATTGCTCATTTTATGCAGCTGTGGAGATGTCAGGATTGGCTGAAAACAGGACTGTAAATTATATTTGTTGTTTTCTTTAATGAAGTGGGTTGATGGACACGCTCATTATGAACAGAATACCGCATTATTTTTCATTCTTTTATTTGATCTATTTCAGTGACCCCCTACAAACCTCAGCCCTGAACCAAGACACCCCACTGCCCCCCTACAAACCTGAGTCCTTAACCAAGACACCCACTGCCCCCCTACAAACCTCAGCCCTGAACCAAGACACCCACTGCCCCCCTACAAGCCTGAGTCCTTAACCAAGACACCCCACTGCCCCCCTACAAACCTGAGTCCTTAACCAGGGCACCCCACTGCCCCCCTACAAACCTCAGCCCTGAACCAAGACACCCACTGCCCCCCTACAAACCTCAGCCCTGAACCAAGACACCCACTGCCCCCCTACAAGCCTGAGTCCTTAACCAAGACACCCACTGCACCCCTACAAACCTGAGTCCTTAACCAAGACACCCCACTGTACAGACAAAGCCTTACAGCTACTCATAAACACAGCACACTTCCCCAAAATGGCTCTCTGTGGAAACAGTAGATGTGACGCAATGATTCATTTGCAGAAGTGACTCTCCTACCACAGTTCCTTTCATAAGTTCAGGCAGGAAGTCATAGAAACACCGACAGCAGCACAACAGCTATGAACGCTGCTCACAACTTAAAAGAAAACACAAAATAGAGAAATAACAGAATCTGTTTCTCTTTTTCTCAGTGCTATAAATGTGAACAGCTACATGTCTGTCAAAGTCCTAGAAGTGCCTTGCCTTTTGATTAATATTGGCTGCCTGACTGGGTGAACATAGTTTAATGCTATCATTTTAACCTCCACAATAGACTTGCTCTAATAGCAATTGTTCAGATACATGAGTAAAGTGCAAAGACTTGAAATGCATGTTAAGGCATGAATACCTTCAGTTGTTCATGAGCGCTTACTTGGTGGTTTTCTCTGTAATGGATTGAATGGCACTTTTTAATTATGTTCACTACCTTATTATTAATTATGAATGAAGTTATCACATTATTCTATATATGTCAGGGGAAAACTGTTTGGAAAGAGAAGGGAACCTGATTTAAAAAATAACAATTAGACCTGTGGTTCTCAATCTTTCTATATCAGTCCATCATTAATTTCTACACAGGCAGCACCGTGGGCAGCACAGAGGTCCTAACATTCTCACTGTCTACAGGCTGGCATTCAGAGTAGCACTCATTCCTCAGTATGACTATTTTGCAGAGGAGGCATTTACACTTCAGAGCTGCAGTAGAGAACAGTGAGATCATACGGCAGTAAAACCACAGCATACAGAATTTGTAGTTCTGTAGCCCTGTGCCACCACATATGCAATCTGTAGTGCTCTAGCTTTGTACCAGCGCATACAGAATCTATAGCGCTCTAACCTTGTCAGGTCCTTTGATGACCTGGATTTTGTCACCCTTGGGTACTTGGACATTTCTTACTGTTTACTGATCATAAGTTCCTAAAGATGTAAGTTTTCATGTTTTTGATAATGTGATTTTGGAAAATGATGTTTAGCTCAAGGGTATAACTTTTAATCATATATGCTTCAAATGACATCATTCATGGCATTTATTGATATCCATGTGGATCGTTTTGCATCAATGAAAGATTGAAAAATATGCATCAAATGTGACTTGTGAATGTAGATTTGAATCTGCTGCCTAAATTCCATTCAGCTTTGATGTGGCGCATTGTTCGTGGTGTCTTTTTGTAGTCATATGTTCAACCACTGCAATTGCACGTGCGCGTGTGTGTGTTAACCTGCCCTCCTATTAATCTCACTCTTTACATTTTTTACTTTAATACATCACTCGTTCACACACTCACACACACACACACACACACAGTCCCTCTCTCCCTCATTTCCTAAACACTATTTACTAATGGAGAGAAGGATGGGGATATGGAGTATGGAAGTAAGAAAGGAACTATCATACTGTATGTGCTTTTGAATGTTTGATGAGCCAAACCCTGGAAATCCAATTTAAGAGGAAGTATGAGCGTTGAGCAACATTCTAAAACACATGGCCTGTGACACATTGTTGAAACCAGCTGTCCTCTGCTGCAGTCTCACACACAGCGCACCTCTGTTCCCCGGTACAGACACACCAGAGTGCAGGTAAGCTGACACACTGTGACAGAGCAGGTGATGCAGTAAAGGACTGATATCAGCAGCCAGGTGAAGGAGGCAGTCACAGGCAGCATGGACTCCCCATGGCCACACTGGGACGGAGCAGGACTGATATCAGCAGCCAGGTGAAGGAGGCAGTCACAGGCAGCATGGACTCCCCATGGCCACACTGGGACAGAGCAGGACTGATATCAGCAGCCAGGTGAAGGAGGCAGTCACAGGCAGCATGGACTCCCCATGGCCACACTGGTGCTGCACTACACCTGCAGCACACAGGAGAAGCCTTTTTAAATCACTCATTTCAGCTCTAAACTGGTCACTGGAGGACAGAGGTGGTGCTGACAGGCCACTTTCCATATTACTGTCAGAGCTTAAATCCTTTTATTTATAATTCATTCATTTCACTTTCAGCATCATTTAGTCCTTTGGATATGAAACATGACCTATGAAAAGGTGTGCGTGCACACCTGTGTGAGGTGGGGTGGGTGTAGGAGACAGCAAGGTTCTGGACATTATGTTGGGTCAGGGGTACCAGAGGAGCAGTGATAGCATCATTAAATACACATTTGATGGGACTGCATGTCAAAACTCCCATGGATTTGTGGTCAGAATATTCTCTGACACTCCCATGCTGGGCTCTGTCAGCTGGCAGTGCCCTGAGGGCGGTTTCCTCTTGAACAGGAAGTCTCCCGTAAGAGTCTGTTTGTGTGTCACAAAAGCCAGTGAAGTGGGAAGACCGACATCAAAAGCTCTTCATTTTCCTGGTCATGTTTTCCTCTTCGTGAAACATTTTATTATTTTTTGTTAGAAAATCAGCCTACATATCCACTTTTGAAAAAGTTACATTTTACAGTTTGAAATGAACATGAAGACATCCATTTGAAACAGAGGAACGAGGTACAAGTACAGGAAGCTGTGACAGACACATAACTTGGTAAGTATGAGATATTAGAGAGCCTGGGGTTTGAAATTGCAGATCATTTATGTTCACCAATTATGCCATTTTTCGTGTTTCATTTTTTTTTAAAGAGAGGCACCATTAACTGATAGTTAATATGTTAGATATAAATAGCTTTTATTATATTATTGTAAAAAGCTGTGAAAATTGCCACTCCAGTGCTTGCATGTAGGTTTGCCGAAGGTTGCCAGTTTGATTCTCAGGTGCGGCACTGTTGTCGTACCCTTAGGCACTGTACTCATCCTGAATTGCCACGATAAATATTCAACTGTAATTATAAAAATAAAATAAAATTTGTATGTTCCAATTTGCACAAAATCCATAAAGCCACAATATACTGCGTACATTGCCTATGCTTATAAAAAGAGCTAACACTGAGCATTTCAGGACTAAATAAATGCTATCACTAAACAGTTTTCTTTGTAAATTGGTGCTTTTGGTTATCAGCTATAATTTATCCTCACCTAGAGATAAATATATTGAATTTTGCCTATATTTTCAGGTGTAGCATAAAGTCATTATTTTGGAATATGGTGTATTAATGACATGATTAATCCATAATAATCCACACTATTAGTTTGGGTTTTATTTTCATGAACAAAATGTAATTCTGGTTGATGCTGAGATTGGCACATGTTAGGGGGGCAGGTGTTAAATTCAGTGTATGAAACAGAAAGTAGGTTTTCTGTCCTCAGGGGTCTCTTGTACGGCTCTCGCCTGCTGTAGAACCTCAGCAGTTTTAAGTGTAGTTTTTTCAGAAGCTGACTAATAAATTTTGAAATATTGAAATACTTTTTGAACCCATGCAATACTGTGATTTTTATCCCTAGTACAAGAGCACCATCTGCCATCGTATAGCTCAAATTGCAAAATAATAGCTGTTAAAATTTTTTTAGTAATAATCTATAATTTCATTGATAAATAAATGAACTCAGCATCTGGCAGGTTAGAACAGATCCAACCCAGCTGAGTCTACAGAGCCAAGCGAAGGTGGTGAGCCACACCTGTTCTGTCCTTTTAGTTCGACTGGAGCAGTTAAGGTGAAATATGAAATTATGTCAGGACTCAGGCACGGACTCAGACGCGGACCACGAGTGCTCCAATTACAGGCGTTTATAAGCAGAATCCTCAAACAAGCAGGCAGTCCAAAAAACAGGCAGGGTCAAAATACCAGGTAAGCAGTCCAAGGGCAAAACAGGGATCAAAAACCGAAACAGGCAGGGTCAAACCTTGAAGGCAGGCAGATCAGGCAATCAGGACAGAAGGGCAGGCAAAAAACGAAGTCGAGGAACAGGCGAGGCAAAAACCAGCAAAATCCAAACAGGGTAAACAGGCGGGAAACGAGACAGGCAGAAACACTGAAACGATCTGGCAAACAACACAGAGACAAGCAGGGTAGATATAGGGCTGGGCTGATTAGGAGATGGGAAGCAGGTGTGCAGGCAGGCGGGTGGAGACAATCAGGTGGGCGGAGACAGGGCGGAGAGCGGGGCAGGGCTAGAACACAAGGAAAACAAAGGCACATGGACAGGGAAAAACAAAAACACAACAGCTAGGGGGCGGGAGCCCTGACAGTACCCCCCCCCCCTACGGACGCCACCAGGCGTCACAGCAGGCGAGCCTGGGTTCCGGCGGTGGAAGTCCCGGATCAAGGCGGGGTCCAGGATGTCCCTGGCTGGGACCCAGCATCTCTCCTCAGGTCCGTAGCCCTCCCAGTCCACCAGGTACTGGAGACCGCGCCCTCGACGCCGAACCCCCAGCAGACGGCGAACAGTGTAGGCTTGGGCTCCACCGATCAGGCGGGGAGGCGGAGGAGTCCGGGGAGCTGGGCAGAGAGGGCTGCGGACGACGGGCTTGATCTTGGAGACATGGAAGGTCGGGTGGATGCGGCGAAGAGAGAGCGGGAGTTTCAGCCGGACCGCTGCGGGGCTGATCACCTTAGCGATGGGAAAGGGACCAATGAAGCGGGGAGCCAGCTTGCGGGAGTCCACCTTAAGGGGCAGGTCACGGGTGGAGAGCCACACTCGCTGACCCTGGCGATAGCGAGGGGCCTTGGAGCGGTGGCGGTCGGCAAACCGTTTAGCCTGAGCCACAGAGCGCAGCAGCGTGTGCCGAGCGCGTCTCCAGGTGCGGCGGCAGCGTCGGATAAATGCCGCCGCTGAGGGTACGCTGACTTCCTCCTCCTGGGCCGGGAACAGGGGAGGTTGGTAACCCACACAACACTGGAACGGGGAAAGCCCTGTAGATGCAGAGGGCAAGGAGTTAACGGCATACTCCACCCAGGGCAGGTGCTGGCTCCACGCTGACGGTTCCTGGGACGTCAGGCATCGCAGCACCGTCTCCAACTGCTGGTTCGCCCGCTCGGTCTGGCCGTTGGACTGGGGATGGAAACCGGACGACAGGTTGACGGTGGCACCCAGTAGCCTGCAAAACGCCCTCCAGAAATGAGAGGTAAACTGCGGCCCCCGGTCGGACACCACGTCGATGGGCAGACCATGCAGCCGGAACACATGATGTATGAGTAGCTGGGCAGTCTCCTTGGCGGAGGGTAACTTGGGCAGCGGTATGAAATGTACTGACTTCGAAAACCGATCCACAATGGTAAGGATGGTGGTGTTACCATCAGACAGGGGCAGGCCAGTGACAAAGTCCAGGGCTATGTGGGACCAGGGCCGTCTGGGAACAGGCAGGGGTTGCAGCAGGCCGGCGGACGGTTGGTTGGACGTCTTGTTCTGGGCACAGACCGAGCAGGCGGTGACAAAGTTCTGGACATCATCCTCCATGGTGGGCCACCAAAACCGCTGGCGGATGAACGCCACCGTGCGACGGGCACCGGGATGGCAGGCGAGTCTGGATGAGTGCCCCCACTGCAGGACCTGGGAACGAACAGACTGGGGAACAAAAAGACGGTTAGGGGGGCAGGAGCTCGGGCCCGGCTCAGCCTGGAGGGCGGTGCGGACGGTCGTCTCGATGTCCCAGCGCGCCGCTGCGACAACGCATCGACTGGCCAGGATGGTGCTGGGCTCCTGGGTGTCCCCGGCGGGCACGAACTGGCGAGAGAGGGCATCCGGCTTACCGTTCTTGGTTCCCGGGCGGTAGGACAAGGTGAAATTAAACCGGGAGAAGAGCAAGGACCAGCGGGCTTGTCTAGGGTTCAGACGTTTGGCCGACCTGAGGTATTCCAAGTTCTTATGGTCGGTCCACACCAGGAACAGCATGCTCGATGGGAAGGCGATGGGAGAAGTAAGCGCAGGGGTGGAGTTTGCTGTCGGTGGCCGAGCGCTGTGACAGGACGGCCCCCACTCCCACGTCCGAGGCGTCCACCTCCACAACAAACTGCCGGGCAGGGTCTGGCTGAGTCAGGATAGGCGCAGAGGTGAAGCGGGTTTTCAGGTCACGGAAGGCCTCTTCGGCTGCCGGGGACCAGGAGAAGGCCTTGTTGACCGATGTCAGAGCGGTGAGGGGAGCTGCTACCGTGCTGTAATCCCGGATGAAGCGGCGGTAGAAGTTGGCGAATCCAAGGAAGCGCTGCAACTCCCGGCGGGAGGTGGGACGAGACCACTCCTCCACCGCTCGGACTTTCTGCCGGTCCATCTGGATGCTCCCTGCCGTGACGACAAAGCCCAGGAAGGAGATAGTGCTTTGATGGAATTCGCACTTCTCCGCCTTGACGTACAGGTGGTTCTCCAGCAGGCGCTGGAGAACGCGACGGACGTGCTGGATGTGTTCAGGCAGGGAGTGTGAGAAGATGAGGATGTCATCCAGATAGACAAACACAAACCGGTTGAGCAGGTCTCGGAGGATGTCGTTGACCAGGGCCTGGAAGACAGCCGGGGCATTAGTCAAACCAAACGGCATGACCAGATATTCATAGTGCCCAGATGGAGTGTTGAAGGCCGTCTTCCACTCATCTCCCTCACGAATCCGGACCAGGTGGTAAGCGTTGCGGAGGTCCAGTTTGGTGAAGACGGTGGCCCCCTGTAACGACTCAAACGCAGAGGACAGAAGCGGCAGGGGGTAGCGGTTCTTAACTGTTATGGCGTTGAGGCCCCGATAATCAATACAGGGACGGAGGGAGCCGTCCTTCTTACCCACGAAGAAGAACCCAGCCCCTGCGGGTGAGGAGGATGGACGGATGATGCCTGCAGCAAGGGACTCCCGGATGTACCGGTTCATGGCCTCGGTCTCCGGGGGTGACAGGGAGTACAGACGCCCCCTCGGAGGTGACGAGCCGGGCAGGAGGTCGATGGCACAGTCGTATGGACGGTGCGGAGGTAGCGACGTGGCGTGGGACTTGCTGAACGCAGGTTTCAGGTCCAGGTATTCAGGAGGCACCGCCGACAGGTCTGGGAAGTCCTCGGGGGCAGGAGAGACCGGCGATACAGGAACCAAGGCATCCCGAAGGCAGTGGGAGTGGCAGTACGGGCTCCAGCCCAGGATCGTATTGCCCACCCAATCAATGTGGGGGTTGTGCTGGGCTAGCCAGGGGTGACCCAGGACCACGGAGGCTTGTGGGGTGTTAATAATATGCAACACGATCTCCTCGCGATGGTTACCAGAGACGAGGAAACTCACCGGAGGAGTGGCGTGGGTGATCCGGACCAGCGGGGCCCCAGTGATGGCGTGGGCTTCCAGTGGCGAGTGCAGCGGGACACGGGGCAGTTTCAGCTGGGCCGCCAGGTTGGCATCGATGAAGCTCCCGTCGGCTCCTGAGTCAATCAGGACGGAGACTGCGTGAGGCTGACCCCCGATGAGCAGCGTGGCCGAGAACAGAGGACGGACTTCAAGGGACTGGTGTAAGGGGGTGACGCTCACCTGTAACCCTCTGGCTGTGGGTGAGTTCTGGTCTTTTGCCGGGCAGGTTGCGATGAAGTGACCAGGCTGTCCGCAGTACAGGCAGGATCGGGTGCTGATCCTCCTCTGACGCTCGGCGGAAGACAGACAAGTGCGAACAACCCGCATCGGCTCTGGGGAGGCAGGTGGCGGACGTGCAGGGTTCCGTGCGGCCGGCGCAGGCGGATGTTCTCGGGTGAGGCTGAGCGGTCCACTGGCCCCTCTCTCCCAGCGTCGCTGCGACAGGCGCTGATCAACTCGGATGGCCAGGTCCACCAAGGCGTCAAAGCTAGCTGGCAGTTCCCGGGTGGCCAGCTCATCCTTGATGGGCTCCGAAAGACTGTGGAGGAAAGCGTCGTATTGCGCCTCCATATTCCACCCACTAGTGGCGGCCAGGGTGCGGAAATCAATGGCGAGATCGGAGACCGACCGGCGCCCCTGGCGGATCAGCAGCATCTCCCTGGCGGCCTCATGACCGTGCCTGGAGCGGTCAAACACCCTCCTCATCTCCTTGGCGAAGGCTCCGAATGAGTGACAGAAAGGAGCGCGGGCATCCCAGACCGCGGTGCCCCACTCCCTGGCACGGCCTGTCAGCAGGGTGATGACATATGCGATCTTCGCCCGGTCTGTGGGAAACGTGGAGGACTGGAGCTCAAACACAAGGGAGCACTGGGAGAGGAACGATCTGCAGGTTCCTGGATCCCCTGCATACGATTCAGGGGGTGGCAATTGGGGTTCCCAGCTCAATGGTACAGGTGTGACAGATGAGGAGGCTGCTGTGGGAGGTGCGGGGCAGTTCTCCTGGCTCAGCTGCAGCTGCTGTAGCTGAGCAGTGACAGTAGCCATGTTGGTAGCGAAGCTCTCCAGGGAACTGCTGATGGCTTCCAGCTGGCTCTGATGGCTCCCCAGCAACGCACCTTGCAGCTCCAATGCCACCTTCATCTGGGGAAGGTCCGCTGAGTCCATACGGGCCAGATCGTACTGTCAGGACTCAGGCGCGGACTCAGACGCGGACCACGAGTGCTCCAATTACAGGCGTTTATAAGCAGAATCCTCAAACAAGCAGGCAGTCCAAAAAACAGGCAGGGTCAAAATACCAGGTAAGCAGTCCAAGGGCAAAACAGGGATCAAAAACCGAAACAGGCAGGGTCAAACCTTGAAGGCAGGCAGATCAGGCAATCAGGACAGAAGGGCAGGCAAAAAACGAAGTCGAGGAACAGGCGAGGCAAAAACCAGCAAAATCCAAACAGGGTAAACAGGCGGGAAACGAGACAGGCAGAAACACTGAAACGATCTGGCAAACAACACAGAGACAAGCAGGGTAGATATAGGGCTGGGCTGATTAGGAGATGGGAAGCAGGTGTGCAGGCAGGCGGGTGGAGACAATCAGGTGGGCGGAGACAGGGCGGAGAGCGGGGCAGGGCTAGAACACAAGGAAAACAAAGGCACATGGACAGGGAAAAACAAAAACACAACAGCTAGGGGGCGGGAGCCCTGACAAATTAATCTTCAATATGATAGATGCTGATTTTTACAATCAATCCAGGTGAGATTTGATCTTCATTGGTTTTACTGAATAATGTTTTCCAATACAACAAAGCCTTGGCACATCTTTCTCTATGAGATGGACACTAACATAAAGACTGTGTCGCTGTGAGAACAGGAAAGTGCTGACAGTGTGTGGAGCTCTCCCATTGTCACAGGGCTCTGAGTTTCCACACTGCACTTCATAGACAGGCTGTGTGTCACTCAATCACTGACTGTTCTTCTGGTTTCCCTGCAGTGTGGACCATGGTGGTGAGTGCAGGATCAAACCAGGGCCGAGGAAATGTGAGTCTTTGAACTAAATATTAAGATAATCATTGAATCGTTAAAGGATAAATGGGTTACATTACATTTTTGCACACAGTATGTATTTTAGTAACTGCTAAATTAAATGTTATGTTTTGTTCTGTTCTGGTTTTCCTGCAGTGTGGAGCATGGTGATGAGTGCAGGATCAATCCAAACCAGAGGAAATGTGAGTCTGAGAGACACTGGGAGAGGTCACACCATCTGCAATAGATATGCAGAATAATCTAGAAATTCAGATTATTTCACCACTCTTACGGCAAACACATATGATGCAATTTATCCACAGCATCCTTTGATCTGAACACATTACATATTCATTCTTACACAACATTTGTTTAGTAATTATGAAACTCAGTGCTATGAACTTGAATGGTATGAAAGTATGGACAATAACTGTAAACTTGCATGAATTTATTTGAAAAGTGTCTCAGGGTCAGAGATGAAGCTCATTGTGGTTTCATTCCATCCAATCCTCAGTCCTGACCAGGAAACACACCACACACCATGTGTAACACTCTGAGGATTGGAACAGAGTTACAGCTCCCTCACTGGTAGATAGGATGAGATCCTCACCCTCAAAGATGAAAATGTTTACCTACGTTTTAAACTTGTTCACTCCTACTGGTGCACTCAGAAGCATCGGTACAAACCTGATGGGAGAGAGTTTCCACCACACAACAGGCTAATGCTTTCAGGCTCAGAAAAGGTTCAGTATGTCCCGGGCAGATACAGAATTGTTGATGTTTCCTGGATATGCACACGGTCTACCGTGTGTCAAGCTAAAGAGTTTTGTGGTAGAAGGTGAAACATTTATCTAATGGTATTAATTGTGTCTTTTTTCTTTAGTGTAGAAATGAGTTCTTTCACAAGCTGGACAAGCAAAACGGTACAGCGGTGACTTGAGGGATAGGGTTCAGGTGATCAGAAAAGCCCTCTGTCAATGTCCCAGCTCTCCCATTAAAAACCATACATCCAAGAAACAGCTCGGACACCTTCAGTTATATCATCAAAGTGAAGGCAATGTTACTGCAAAATGTGGCCATAATGGGCGACCAAAGCAATACAGTAAAATCTCCTCTCTCAAACACCTAAGCCTGAAGCACAACACCTCAATGCATCAGGCATGTACCCATGGCTAGAGTGGAGCGGGATCAAACATGAGATTTCTGTGTGTCTCGGTGCCGTTCAGTCTATTCCACTGTAACCATTATAATGCGAAAGTTTCAAGTAGATTCTAACTGGAACCATGTAATGTTGTCCTATGGGAACAACCTAAAGAACCCTATAAGGCTGTATTTAGCTCCGCTTTTTCCTTAGAGTTTAGTTTACAGACCTCAACATTATATATTCTTGCTGTATGTAAACCCATGTAGTCCCAAGTGTCATTTTAGTCACTTTATTTGATCTCCACTTGCAACATGTCTGTTCATTCATCACTGTTATACACAGCTGCTGTTGACTTTTCTTATTTATTGCATCTTTTACAGGAGAAGGATCAAACTGTATTGGGCCACTCCTTTTCTAGGAAGTTAAAGTCTGAAAGATAACTCCCGAGCAGACTTTGATCTGAATGCTAAGGTGGAAACCTCAGAGGAGATTTATATAGACTGTATAATAGAATTAAAGAAGAAAGAAGATAAACTTGTTCTCATGTTAACTGACTGACTCACTGGGAAGATATGGAAGAAGATACACATTAAAACGTGGCATAAAAGTGCAGTGATTGGCCTTTACAGTGATACTAACAGAGGAGTTAGAACAGAAGAATGAACCTGAGAATCAGACCAGAGACTGAGCCCAGGGGAGTACAGTTAATTTGAGGAGAAGTAAGACCAGTAAATATCTCTGAACAGGTGAGTACAGTCTGTATGATGTATGAATATAGAGTGGGAGGGGGCAAATGAGGAGTAGGGGTTTAGGGACGGTTTTTCGTGATGAAGACGAGAGGAAATTTGTTGCTGCTTCTTCTATTACCAAAAGATTAGATTAGAATTTACTGAGATTAAATTAGATTAGATTAAATTAGATTGAATACTACCAATACAGTAATGTTGTAACAGCTTTGAGGGCTTCATAGAAAACCATAAATGATCAGAGAGAAATAAAAGAATTAAAACTCTGTCAGGTGCAATAGCACGTGAGGGGTTATGAATCAGAAATTTGTATTATTATGTATAATATTTATATTTTAAATGGTTGATAATGGAATATGAGCTTTTAAATCAAAATGATTTCAAAGGTATATTTTAAGGACCAGAATCATATCATCTTTGTAGTGTAAGCAGAGACCCTTACAGTGTTCATAACAGCCTTTCTAAATTATTCCATTTTTCCCACATTATGCAACCTTGTTTTGGGATTGCCAGCTATAAGACTTGTGTCCCCATGGAATATCTGCGCTGAGGTCAGAGGAAGGCAATCTTCTGGTACACTCATTCACAGCCAACAGCTCCACTGTAAGTCAAGCAGTGCGCTACAGTGGGGTGGCCACCCATTGGAGGATACTGTAAGTGTTGCCCCCACTGCTGAGATGACTGGAATCAGAGCTCAGTCACAACGGTCATAACATGTGCTCCATGACGCGTAGATTCAGAACATCCCCAAACACAGTAAACCCTCCGCCATGTTTCACAGCAGGCATGGGTTTCAAATGCATCTGGCTTCAGTTCTATATTTACTGCCTTAGCAGGATCATTGTCTCTACAGACGAAAATAAGTATTTGTATAATTGATCATTTTCAAATGGATATTTTGGATATTTGAATATTAATATTAATATTGAATATTAATAGTTTTATATCTCTGTTTGTATCTTCCCTCAGTGTCCCATTGGTCCTCTGGTCTCCCGCATAATGTCCACCCCACCAATCACAGAATCTGTAGACAAATGCACTGGTAAGATGGCAGTCCAAACCAGAATCACTCAAACACCAGAATCTAAATAAATAGAGTGAGATACTCATGCACCAGAACATAAATTACCAGAGTGATTCACTCACACACCAGAGTCTAGATCACTAAAGTGAGTCTCTTACACACACGAAATGAACAGAGTGAGTCAGGCAGAATCGAATGGCTTTTTCTCTGGTTTGTGTGCAGCAGGAGAGGACCATGTTGAGCTACCACCTACTGATCTGAGATCAGCTGCTCTGCCTCCCTCCATCACAGCTCAGACTGGAGGCTATGCCGTGGTGCCTCAGATTGATGGATGTCAAGTTACGGGTGATTTAAATGTCACTATAAATCTCAGCTCTGACAACAAAGGTAAGGAAGAGTTTACCATTCTGTAGCTTTTATTGATTGTTATCATAACCTCATGACAGTTCTGCCCCTCTGTATGTAAGGAGAATGGATATTTGTGGATTTGTTTCTGTTTTAGTGAATGGAAACATACAGGTGCATCCATTAGCCTGCCCTGTATCTAACCATGCAAATCTTGACTTACCATCACCTCATTAAAACTCAGAAAGCTGATGGTAATTACATTTCTCTGAGGGTTAACAGTGAATTATCATGCACATAATTGACAGTGTGCTTTTTGGAATCTGGGACTGTGACAACCTGGAAGAACTTTCATAATTTTATTTTTTTCATGCTTCTTTTTTTCCATAAAGCACACATTATTGTAAGCATATGCACGCAACATGTCCTCATTACAATTGTTACATTTTCCAATATTTCAGTATCCCACTGATGCGATTAAAGGAAAATTTTAACCCCGATGTACATTTTTCCTGACAGAATAGTTGGTGTGGTTTAAATGGTTGTGATACCACTGGCCAGCACATTTTCACAATGAACACAGTCTGTCCTGTCATTATGCCTTTAAATTATTTCATGTTTTAGAGTCTTCAGGAAGGAGGAGTATGAATGTAAGAGATATATACTGTATGAATGTAGTGAAAACACTGTTAAACTACTTGGATATGGAACAAACATGTAAGTTTGAATGGGAAGTACATCTTGATTTGGGAAAGTCTAACACAGCTGAACTATCCTAGACTATATGTTTTTCAAACGAGCTGAAAGCCAGGACTTTCTCTATTTCGTCCTAAAAGAATTTTCCTCTCATCCTCTGCAGTCTCACCTGCTCTGATCAGGAGGGGGTCAGAGGTCACAGATACATCCAGGGAAACACCTGGAGTTTCTGGTGAGCAGACCAATCACAGCTAATCACTCTGTCCATGTGTAGCATGGAGGTCAGGGTCAGCACCATCTTGACTCCCCATACAGACAAGGCCACAGCCCTTAAGATGAGTCTCTGTGTGTGTCTGTGTGCATGTGTATGTGTGTGTCAGTATACACTGAGAGTGACCAGGGAACACAGTCCCAGACATAAGGGCAGTGCTAAGGGCAAAGCCAAGAGCTGTTTCTTAAATAGAGAGGGGATTTACAAACAGTGAAAAGAGGGAACATTCTAGAAGATTCCTAAAATGGTTAATATCAGTTAAATGCCAGGTGTCTATCATTTAATCATTTAAAAAGAGACATGTATTTCTCTTTTGCACAGATGATGTTCTGGCAGCTTTACCCAGCACAGTGAAATCCCTTCTGGAGAGCAAATATAAGTGCATAAATGAGGGTTTAGCTGAACAAGGAAACCACATCTTTCTGAATAAGATCTACACAGAGCTCTACATCACAGAGGGTGGAAGTGGAGATGTCAATAATGAACACGAAGTGAGACAGATTGAGACAGCATCCAAGAAACAAGCCAAACAAGAGACTGCGATCAAATGCAACAACATCTTTAAACCCTTACCTGGACAAGAGAAACACATCAGAACTGTGCTGACAAAGGGGATTGCTGGCATTGGAAAAACAGTCTCTGTGCAGAAGTTCATTCTTGACTGGGCAGAAGGAAAAGCCAATCAGGATGTTGATTTCATATTTCCTCTACCTTTCCGAGAGCTGAATTTGATGAAGGATGAAAAATGCAGTTTAATGCAGCTGCTTCAGCCTTTCTTTCCAGGAATCAAAGAACTTGGATCCATTAAGATTGACTGTTACAAAGTTGTGTTCATCTTTGATGGTCTGGATGAGTGTCGACTTCCCTTAGATTTCGTGAAAAATAAGAGCTGGTGTGATGTCACAGAGTCAACATCAGTGGACGTGCTGCTGACAAACCTCATTAAGGGGAATCTGCTTCCCTCTGCTCTCCTCTGGATCACCTCCCGACCAGCAGCAGCTAATAAGATCCCCCCTGAGTGTGTCCACCAGGTGACAGAGGTACGAGGGTTTAATGATCCACAGAAGAAGGAGTACTTCATGAAGAGATTCAGTGATCAGAACCTGGCCAGCAGAATTATCACACATATAAAGTCATCAAGGAGCCTCTACATCATGTGTCACATACCAGTCTTCTGTTGGATTGCAGCCACTGTTCTTGAGCAAATAATGGGTGAGTCAGACAGTCAAGAAATCCCTAAGACTCTGACTCACATGTACACAAACTTTCTACTCCTTCAGGCAAGCTTGAGAAATCAAAAGTATCTTGGAACAACTGAAACAAATTTGGTTCTAAACAGCAAGTCCATTCTGAAACTGGGGAAGCTGGCCTTTCAGCAGCTGGAAAAGGGAAACCTCATTTTCTACACGGAAGACCTGAGAGAGAGTGGCATTGACATCACAGAGGCTTCAGTTTACTCTGGGGTGTGCACCGAGCTCTTCAGAAAAGAACCTGGGATTCGAAAACAGAAAGTGTACTCCTTTGTGCATCTGAGTGTTCAGGAGTATCTTGCTGCTCTGTATGTATTTCTATCATACAGAAACAGCAACAGAAATCTACTTGACCACTCCTTTCGAAGTAGGATTTTTAGATTGATTCCACATTCAAACTTAGCTGTGTTGCTGAAGAGTGCAGTGGATCAGGCCTTACAGAGTGAAAATGGACACCTGGACCTTTTCCTCCGATTCCTTCTTGGACTCTCACTGGACTCCAATCAGACTCTCTTACGTGGCCTACTGACACAGACAGGAAGCAGCTCAGAGGCCATTGAGAAAACAGTCCAGTACATTAAAAAGAAGATTAGGAAGAATCTCTGTCCAGAGAGGTCCATCAACCTGTTCCAATGTCTAAATGAAGTGAATGACCATTCTCTGGTGGAGGAAATCCAAAGTTACCTGAGCTCAGGAAATCTTTCAAGACAAGATCTCTCACCTGCACAGTGGTCAGCCCTGGTCTTTGTGTTGCTGACATCAGAAGAGGAGCTGGATGTGTTTGACTTGAAGAAATACATCGGATCAGATGAAGGCCTTCTGAGGCTGCTGCCAGTGGTCAAGGCTACCAGAAAAGCTCTGTAAGATAATATTTTAGCCTAAACTTGTAAAACTCCCATTGTTACAACAGTGACATGACAGATGGACATGATAGTAATGGCAATAGGTTAACGTTTAAATTCTTAAGCACTGAATTGTAAGCCAGCTCTCATCTCAAATTTGAGAGTGTTCAGACTCATGGCTCATCCCATTCCGTGTAGCCATCCAGATAATATAAATATTAATGGGCAAGTCTGAGTCTTCAGCTGTAATTCTGACAGGAGAGACACACCCAGCTCCTGTAGGTTGTGTGGGGGCAGGGTGGGTGTGTGGAATTATCTGATATGACATGATTTCCTCTCCAGGCTGAACAGTTGTAACCTCAGTCAGGAATGCTGTGAAGCTCTGGCCTCAGCTATCAGCTCAGACTCCTCCAGTCTGAGAGAGCTGGACCTTAGTGACAATGGCCTGCAGGATTCAGGAGTGGAGCTGCTCTCTGCTGGACTGGGGAATCCACACTGTAAACTGGAGACATTGAAGTGAGTTTGCAATGGTTTGATATAGAAGCTGCAGAGATATTTTGATTACCAAAACAGCTCAAACAAATAAGAACCATTACATATGTGTCACGAAGCTCCTATTTCATCGTATCGTATATAGGGTTTTTCATGGTGATATGCTTCAATTATTTCCAGATTTATTCACATAATTTTGCTTGAGTGTTAATCTGATGACTGATAACATTTCAAGTAAAATAAAATATTAAAGCATGTATATATTAAAATGTTAACATTGTTTACAGTCAGATGGTGGTGAGGTAGTCAGAATCAGAACCAGAATCAGAATTAGACTTTATTGGTCAAGTATGCTTTTACACATACAAGGAATTTGACTCTGATTCCACCGTCTCTCACAGAACTTTCATACAATGTCAAGGTGACAACAACAAATACGCCATTCCATGTATGTGTTGGATGGTAACAATGGAGTGAATGAGGGATATAAAAATAAATATGATCAGATACTGCACAATAAGTCAACATCTACTGCACAATAAGTTAAAGTGTACAGGAGTGCAGGCCATGGGTATGTACAACACCTATTGCACTGTGAGTTGTTAGTTTAACAGTTCAGGAGTGTGATGGTGCGTGGGAAGAAGCTGTTCCGGTGTCGGCTTGTTTTGGTGGGTAGTGATCTGAAGCGCTGGCCGGGGGAAGGAGTTCAAATATGTGGCGGCCAGGATGTGAGGGGTCAGCGATGATTTTGCCTGCCCATTTCCTGGCTCTGGTATTGAAAAGATCTGGGTGGGCAGGCTAACTCCAATGATCTTTTCTGCAGTCCAGATGGTGCGCTGTAGTTTGTTGATGTCTTGTTTGGTGGCAGAACCAAACCAGACTATTATACAGGTGGTGAGGACAGACATGATGATTGCTGTGTAAAACTGATCCAGCAATTCCTGTGGCAGGTTGAGCTTCTTCAGCTGGTGAAGGAGGATGAGCCTTTTTTGCCAAGGAGACGGTGTGGGTCTCCCATTTTAGGTCTTTGGAGATTATAGTTCCCAGGAAGGCCTTCACATGAGGGTTCCTCCTGAAGTCCATCATCATCTCCACTGTCTTCAGCATATTCAGCTCCAAATTTTTGTGGCTACACCAGAGGGTCAGCTGTTCAACCTCCCGTCTGTATGTAAACTCATTACCGTCTTGGATGAGACAGATGACTGTTAAGAGTTTGACCGAGGGGTCCCTGGAGGTGCAGTCGTTAGTGTAAAGGGAGAAGAGCAGTGGGGACAGCACGCAACCCTGTGGGGCACCAGTGCTGATTGTCTGGGTGATGGATGTGAATTTCCCCACCCACACTTGCTGCTTCCTGTATGTGAGGAAGTTGGTAATCCACTTACAGGTGTGTGGCGGCTGTTCAACCCTACTACGCCACCCTGGGATTGTGTCCAGGGAAAGCAGTTTTATAGGTGGGGCTTAAACACTTATACTACACAATAAAGGAGTTCGATACAAAGAAGCAGCCGAGACGTGATTCAAAGTTGAAATAACGTTTATTTAAAATGCTTTAAAATACTCAAATGACAATTACTAAGTAATTGAAGACTAAGTGAGTGAAGAGTATAAAATGTTGGGAGAGGGATAAAAGTATGCACCGCTGGAATAAGATGTTTCCAATTAAAAACACGTTATAAGTGGGCGAAGAGCTGTCTGGGGGAGGGTATACTACTCACCGCTAAGGATTCCACTTGTGTGAACAATACTCACTGCTCCGTGCGTAGCCTCACTCGGTCAACACAGCAAACGTGAACTTCAATGTGCTGGTGCAGATCACTTGACATGCAGGTGAAGAGAGACTCCACTACAAACTAAAGCATGTTCGTTAGTTGTAATTATATGTCTGTGTGAACCAGCCCATTGGTTAATGAGCCACACCTGCCTAATTAGAGGCATATGAAAAGAAAGTGTTTTTTTCCTGCTCGAGCTGGATTCGTTTGTTTAATTTCTTTTTGAACGTTTGTCTCTTCTGCTTAATTGAGGAGCCCGGAGCAGGGGTAGGAAACAAACAGCAAACAGTGATTGGTGGATGTTAAGTGTGGGAATGGAAACAAAAAGGCATAAAGGCAAAGGGGGGAACAGAGGGGGGAAGAGGGATGCATGTGCGTAATGGGGAAAAGTCCCAGCAGATAAGGACTATGGCAGCATACCTAGGGGACAAGAGGCATGGGGCCAGCACAACCATGAGGGTGACCCTAAGGCAGTCAACACCAGACCACAGCCGGATCAGCTGAACACAGAGTACCCAGGCCGTGATATAGTGACAGCAATGACCACTTAGTCCACCAGAGACTCTATGATCAATGTCAGCACCGTGCCATGTCCCTCAACTAAAAGATTTGAAATAAAGATACATTTTTAGCCTAGACTTAAAGGCGGAGAGAGAGTCTGCTCCCTGAACCTCGGTGGGTAGACTGTTCCATAAAAGAGGGGCTCGGTACGAAAAGGCTCTACCGCCTATAGTACTTTTACCCACTCTTGGAACAATGAGAAGTCCCGCACTTTTGGAACGTAGAGATCGTTTTGGAGTATATGGGCAGAGAAGGTCCTTAAGATAGGGAGGGGCAAGCCCATTTAAAGCTATAAATGTAAGGAGAAGTATTTTGAAATCAATGCGGTATTTGATAGGTAGCCAATGGAGAGAGGCTAATACTGGGGTGATGTGCTCAAAGCGCTTTGTTCTGGTTAGAATACGAGCAGCTGCATTTTGAACCAGCTGAAGGGGCTTTAGGGAGGCATATGCACATCCTGACAAGAGGGCATTACAGTAGTCCAATCTGGATGTAACAAAAGCGTGGATTAGCTTTTCAGCGTCGTGTATTGATAGAATTTTCCTGATTTTGGCAATATTCCTCAGATGAAAGAAAGCAGTCCTGGAGGTGTTTTTTATATGGGTGTCAAAAGAGAGCTCAGGATCAATTTGGCCGATATGTATAATTGGGTATCATCTGCATAGCAGTGGAAATTAATGCCGTGTTTACGAATGATATTTCCAAGAGGGACCATGTATAACGAAAAGAGCAAAGGTCCAAGCACGGATCCTTGTGGTATTCCATGTCTTACTCTGGAGAGTTTGGAGGACTTATTGTTGATGAAGACAAAGTGATGTCCCTCTGAAAGATAAGACCTGAACCATGATAGGGCCATTCCACTTATGCCAATAAGGTTCTCAAGTCGGTCTAGTAGGCAGGTAGCATTTTTAGACTAATTAATTAGGGAGAAGAAGTCGCTAAATTCAATGGGTGTGAAAGAGTCAAGGCATGTGGCTGGCCTATTGGACATCTCTATGTTATCTGAGTTTGGACAGGCCAGGCCGAAAGCAGAATTAGAGGAAATTTTTTGAGTTGTGTCACGTATCTTTATGATTTTGCTGTCAAAAAATGTTCATGTAGTCATCACTACTATGAATTGCTGGGACGCAGGGGTTGGCTGACGCAGGGCTCTTCACTGGTCTGGAGATGGAGCTGAACAAATACCTGGGATTGTCCTTGTTTTTCTCTATTAGGGTAGAAAAATATGCAGATCTGGCAGCTGTGAGTGCATGCTTGTAGCGTAGAAGACTTTCTTTCCAGGCCAGCAGAAAGATCTGTAATTTGGTGGAGCGCTATTTCCTTTCAAGCTTCCGCGCAGTTTGTTTCATAGCACGGGTCTGGTCATTATACCAGGGTGCTAGTCTTTTGTAAGGGACTCTTCTCTTTTTGAGGGGTGCAACGGCGTCTAGAGTGTTACGCAGTGTAGACTCAATATTTTCGGTGAGTTGATTTATTTTAGCCGAACTAGGGTACGAGCATAAGTTTAAATATTCTTCGTTGTTCAGACTGCATGAAGCAGGGAGTTCATCAATAAAGGTTTTGGTCGTAGCAGAAGAGATGGTACACCTGAGGAAAAATATGGACTCTGAGTTAATGTAACAAGCAAAAGGAAGGTTGAAAGTCACCAGGTTGTCAAGGCTCAGGCAAGGACTCAGGCGCGGACCACGGGAGCTTCAGGTTCCAAGCGTCTTTAACGAAATCGTCAGGCAGATCGCTAATCAGAAACGGGCAGGGTCGAAAAACGGAAGGCAGTCCGTGGACAGAATGAGGATCGGAAACCGGAGCAGGCGGGGTCGGGAACCGGACAGGCAGGCAATCAGGCGAACGTGGCAAGGCGGCAGGCAAAAACGAGGTCAGGATACGAGCAGGGTCGAAAATGAGGAACAACGCAGACAGAAGCAAAAAGCAAACGGCGGGGACGAAACAGGAGAAACACACTGTGACGAACTAGCAACAGGACAGGGAAAAGCAGGGAAGATATAGGGCAGGGCTGACGAGGGGATGGGAAGCAGGTGTGCAGGCAACCAGGTGGGCGGAGACCGGGCGGGGAGCGGGGCAGGACTAAAACACAAGGAAAACAAAAGCACAACAGCTAAGGAGGCGGAGCACTGACACAGGTAATGGTCGGACAGTACGGGATTGTGTGGCAAGGTTACTACATTGTTAATTTCAGTGCCATAAGTGAGGGCCAGATCCAGCGTGTGGTTGCAGCAATGTGTGGGTTTGTCCACAAACTGAGAGAATCCAATGGAGTCAATAATGGACAAAAATGGACAAAAACAGAAATTGCTTATGTGTTAGAAGGCATGCATGCAAACTAAACAGACATGGAAAAGCTACATGGTAAACTGACCATCTGTTAGAGTCCATCACTGCAATTTTCCTCTTGTCACGTTTTGGTTGTCTAGTTACCTTCAAAATAAGGTCATTGAAGAAGTCAGTTTCGTTGACGAAATTAGCACTGACCTCAATCCAATCAAACAGTGGTTTGAACTCGTGACAATGGGTCAAAAATGAAAACCAGGACAGGTGAAGGAGCTACAGCCGTCAATCATCATAAAATTTCACAGGAAGTGCTTTGTCATGGGATTCCATGTCAGAAGATATGCTTCAGCTACTTACATAATGTAGTTTACAATCATTTACATAAATAACTGAAAAAAGTGTGCAATTTGCTGTGGGTAATTCATTTTAGTTTAGTTTATTTGTAAGGGACAACTACAGAATAGTTATATGAATAACTAAAATGCATTATCTATTGTAGTGTACATGTGTTTATCACCAAAGGTTAGTTTCCAGCACCATTGGAACTGACAGTATATCTGAAGACAAAAATTACTTAAATATGAAGGTTTAAAATACAGCAAGAGCGTGATAGAAAACAGATTAAAACAGCACTGTGCATTAGTGAAATAAGAGAGCAAAGCTATATTACAAGACATTTAATGCACAATATACTGAGTCATGGTAACAGATTTGATTACCAGAACTGTCAAAGTCTGGCTGAAATGTAAAGTGACAGAAGTTATATATTTTTTGTGCACAATCAAGGATGTCCAGCTCCTAGTGCCTTTAAGAGAGAATGCTGTTTGAGTGAAAAAGGTTATACAGAATCCGGACCAGCAGTTTCCAACTGTTGAGCTGCATGTTCCAAAAACTTCCCAGCCTGTTCAGATATTTTAAAAATAGTGGAACTGTGTAGTTGCTGTGTGGTTCTGATGCCTATGAACTGATGCCTCTCACACCTGAGAAGTCAGCTGTAATTCTGACAGGAGAGTCACACCCAGCTCCTGTAGGTTGTGTGGGGGCAGGGGGTTGTCTTGAATTTTCTGATATGACATGATTTCTTTTCAAGGCTGAACAGCTGTAACCTCAGTAAGGAATGCTGTGAAGCTCTGGCCTCAGCTATCAGCTCAAACTCCTCCAGTCTGAGAGAGCTGGACCTGAGTGACAATGAGCTGCAGGATTCAGGAGTGGAGCTGCTCTCTGCTGGACTGGGGAATCCACACTGTAAACTGGAGACATTGAGGTCAGTTCTCAAGAGGTTTGATTTTGTTTCTGAACTGATCTGTATCATTTTCACTGAGCAGTTATGTCTTAAAGCTATATCCGTGCTATTTGTGAAAATACTTTTCATGTTCTTTCAAATATGGTACCAAAGTGATCTCCTTTTCTCTGCAGGCTGTTACTGTGTGGAGTCACAGAGAGAGGCTGTGTTTCTCTGGCTTCAGCTCTGCGCTCAAGCCCCTCACACCTGAGAGAGCTGGATCTGAGCTACAATCACCCAGGAGAGTCAGGAGTGAGAGTGCTCTCTGCTGGACTGGAGGACCCCAACTGTAAACTGGAGAAACTGAGGTAAGATCTTCATGCACTTCTTATAAAGGTTTGTTTTAGTTGCTGGGTAATGCTGCAAATCGGTGAATACAGTTAGATCAGTAGTGAATTTTACACCACTGATTGCTAACATAGACTGTACAGACAACTCCAAATCTCTGCCTATAAGAAATTCTGCTACTTCCCCCATGTTTATATTCCTGTAATATTGCACATGCTGCATAACTCTCTCTCACCGCTTCAGAGGTGATACAGCATATCCAAGAAAAGCATTAACATGGTGGTTAAATATGTTTGAATATAAATGGAGTCATTTCATTCCCTGAGACTGCTCATAGTCTACAGAAGTAGTGTAAAAACCAGTGGGTCTGTGGAGTTTATGAGTTCTGATGCCAATGAACATACCCAGTCAAACCTGAGAGATCTATTGTATGCTGGAAAGAGAGCCACACTCAGCTCCTGTAGGTTGTGTGGAGGGCTCGGAGGTGTGTGAAATTGTCTGATATGGCATGACTTTCCAGGCTGAACAGCTGTAACCTCAGTAATGAATGCTGTGAAGCTCTGGCCTCAGCTGACCTCAGTCTGAGAGAGTTGGACCTGAGTGACAATGAGCTGCAGGATTCAGGAGTGGAGCTGCTCTCCACTGGACTGGGGAATCCACACCGTAAACTGGAGACTCTGAGGTCAGTTTGTATAAACAGTGATTTGTACTAGGTTCTTGGATTAAAGTTATTTCACATTGTTATCTGTAAAATCACAGGATTTACAGGGTCATTCAAATGTCTTGCTAAAGCCTTGATTTGTTCATTTGATGTACACCTTTCCTGAAACTCAGTCTTCATAAAACAGAAAATAGTCATTTACCACCAAACTGACATATGAGATCCAAGCTGGTAAAGAGCTTTTCTCCTTCTCTCTACAGACTGTCAGGCTGTAGAGTCACAGAGAGAGGCTGTGTTTCTCTGGCTTCAGCTCTGCGCTCAAGCCCCTCACACCTGAGAGAGCTGGATCTGAGCTACAATAAACCAGGAGATTCAGGACTGAGGACGCTCTCTGCTGGACTGGAGGACCCCAGCTGTAAACTGCAGACACTGAGGCAAGTTCATCTGGGGCTTGTTATAGGGGTTTGATTGGTATGCTGTGTTATTAAAAAAAAAAAATAGAACATGTCTCTGACAACTGATTTGTTTTTGGTTCAGTGCTGAATCAGTGAACACAGCGGCACTGACACGAAAACTCATCTGTGAACAGGAAGGAAAGGGCCAAGCACAAAATGTCTCTCACCAGTGTTATAATTTACACATATAGTTTATATTAATACACATTGTTTTAAAAAAAAAATGGTAAATTTAGTGTTGCGTCTGTAAGATATGACCAAATGTGATGTGGTGACTCACGCTGAAGACCTGCATGAATTTGCCATCTTTTATCAGTTCAAACATGGCTGACTCACACTTCCACAGCAAAATCAGTGCTTCATGTCTGGGCTGTAACAATTGATCTATGAATCAGGCTCAATAATCAACGAAAGTTTCATGAGCAAATCGGGTATGTACCATATACTGTGTGAATAGGGCCAGTGGATTGCAAGAATATCCCCTTTGCCAATAAGCTACATTTTCAAAATAGCAGAAAATGAAATTGGGCAGAATAAGTGAATTTAAATTGCACTACGTGTGTTATTGTAAGGGGCATATGTATGCAAAGTTTAAGGCCTTTGCATCTTGCCATATTTGATTTTTCAGCCGAATCATGTAACCTACGGGTACAGTGATGACATCTTCATATGCAACCTTACACCCAGCTGTATAAATGGATATCATGTAAAAATTGTAACCCATGTAAGTCACTCTTGATTTGAGCATCTCCTAAATGACAATAATGTAACATGTATTCATGATCCCGCAATGAATCACATGCTGCATGACCTCTCTGCTTTGGACGTCATACAGCACAGCTACCTTCATCATCATCATCATCATCATTACTTACTTGATATTGGAACAACTGTGGGGAAAAATATTACAAAGATCATTCCTTGAGCCAGCTTTCAGTCTATCCAGATAATACAAAGACCAGTGGATCTGTGTTGGTGCAATGCATTTGTGATGCTCTTGAACACCTCAGTGACACTCGTCTGTAATTCTGACAGGAGAGCCACACCCAGCTCCTGTAGGTTGTGTGGGGGCAGGGTGGGTGTGTGGAATTATCTGATATGACATGATTTCCTTTCCAGGCTGAACAGCTGTAACCTCAGTCAGGAATGCTGTGAAGCTCTGGCCTCAGCTATCAGCTCAAACTCCTCCAGTCTGAGAGAGCTGGACCTGAGTGACAATGACCTGCAGGATTCAGGAGTGGAGCTGCTCTCTGCTGAACTGGGGAATCCACAATGTAAACTGGAGACACTGAGGTCACTTCACCTGTAATTTTATGTATTGTCTAGATTTATGTAGTTTTTTCCAAAATCCATGATCATTTCTTAGGTTAAACATATTTCTCAGGGTTATCTAGAGAAATAATGGGACTTACAGGTGTGTAAGCAAATAGAACATTCTTTAAGAAATAATTCATTTTAGTCCAATGTCATTATATAATATGACATGATTTGCTTTCCAGGCTGAACAGCTGTAACCTCAGTAAGGAATGCTGTGAAGCTCTGGCCTCAGCTATCAGCTCAAACTCCTCCAGTCTGAGAGAGCTGGACCTGAGTGACAATGAGCTGCAGGATTCAGGAGTGGAGCTGCTCTGTGCTGGACTGGGGAATCCACACTGTAAACTGGAGACACTGAGGTCAGTTCTTTAGGGGCTGTATGTAAAAATTAGAGTTAAAAAATTAGAGTTAGATATCACAAAACATTTTGTCGCTGAGCATCTAGTGATGTACCCGAAGTGAGTACATTTAATGTCAGATTTACATTGTTGACATCCAGTAAATGTTCTTATCCAGAGAGACTGCAGAAGTCAAGCACAAAGGGCATCCAACAAAATGACAAAACTTTTACATAAACAAGGACACCATCATCCACACACACACGAGCCAGTGTCAAACACACAAGTCCAAACATGTGAGTCCAAACGGGCGGCAGTGTAGCATAGTGGTTAAGGAGCAGGACTCGTAACCGAAAGGTTGCTGGTTCGATCCCCGCTGGGACACTGCTGCTGTACCCTTGGGCAAGGTACTTAACCTACAATTGCCTCAGTAAATATCCAGCTGTATAAATGGATAACATTGTAAAGAACTGTAACCTATGTAAGTCGCTTTGGATAAAAGCGTCTGCTAAATGAATAAATGTAAATGTAAATGTGAGTACAACACAATACACTGACAGGAACGTACCATTCCAACACAATATACCGAGAGGAATGTACCATTCCAACACAATACTCCGAGAGGAATGTACCATTCCAACACAATACTCCGAGAGGAATGTACCATTCCAATGCAATATACCCAGAGGAATGTACCATCCCAACACAATATACCGACAGGAATGTACCATTCCAACACAATATACCGACAGGAATGTACCATTCCAACACAATATACCGAGAGGAATGTACCATTCCAACACAATACTCCGAGAGGAATGTACCATTCCAACACAATATACCAAGAGGAATGTGCCATTCCAACACAATACACTGACAGGAATGTACCATTCCAACACAAAACACTGACAGGAATGTACCATTCCAACACAAAACACTGACAGGAATGTACCATTCCAATGCAATATACCCCGAGAGGAATGTACCATTCCAACACAATACACTGACAGGAATGTACCATTCCAACATAATATACAGAGAGGAATGTACCATTCCAATGCAATATAGCCAGAGGAATGTACCATTCCAACACAATACTCCGAGAGGAATGTACCATTCCAACACAATACACTGGCAGGAATGTACCATTTCAATACAATACTTCGAGAGGAATGTACCATTCCAACACAATACACCTGCAGGAATGTACCATTTCAATACAGTACTTCGAGAGGAATGTACCATTCCAACACAATACACCGACAGGAATGTACCATTCCAACACAATACCTGCACACAGCCAGAGCCTCTGGCAGCGTCCCTCCCTGGCTTCCCTTTTCTTTTTACATAGATGCTGAGAGATGAGGCTGCCACTTCAGTGCAGACACACACAGTAAATGATCAGCTGACCAGCCAGCTGAGAGGTGAAAGCCTGAACTAAGGGCTACATAGACTAGCAGTTAAAATGCACCCGCAAAACTAACCAAAGTAAAAACAATAACAATCACATGATGGCTATAAGATGACAGCAGTGCTAAGCAACACTTTGTTTCAGACAGCAATTTGGAAAAGTGATACTTAGCTTATTCCTTTTGAGTTACTGTCCATTTGTTCTGAATAGTTGAAAAACTTTGACAATTTTGGCACAGAATTATCACCACTTCTATCATTACATAACATCAGCACTGGTAACAACATTTTCTTTCATAATATTTGTGAATATTAAGGTATGACATTTTATTTAGATTAACTAACTGAATCAAAATAACATAAATATCTCAGGAAGGAAATATAGATATATATTATTGTTATTTCAAAGACCTCAATGTGTGTTGAATGTTTACAGAGTAGCCAATCTAATGAAATCACTGGTGTACCAACTGAAATCTCTCACAACATCTGCACCAGTGCATGCTGGGTGAATACCTGATAGAGTCATCAGGTATTCTGTCTCTGAGTGTCTCTGTCTCCCTATACACCTGAAATTACCTGACAACTCCCTGTCTCTGCCAATGAGAGTAACATATCCTGCTATCAGTCTCTCCAGATAATATACAAATCAGTGAGTCTGTACTTGCTTTGTAGATCATACAGCATAAAGTCACATTTACAGTTAGATTTAGTTATTTGTGGACACTCTTATTCAGAGCAACTTACAAAGGCACATAAAAAGGTTAGGCCAAGAGCAGAGCCAACACCAAAGGAGTCATTACATAATGTATAGCATTCTGTGTTCAAGGGCAATGGGGGAGGATGTGGCTGGTGGAGCAGGTAGGGGTTTTGGCAGGATTGAGTTTTCAACTGCCAACTGCTTCTCCAGCTCAATGTGTCATTGAGGCCAGAACTTGAGGGTTTGATGGACAATGTGTCAGCAGGTGGGAGACAGACTGTTCGTAGGTTTTGAACTGGAATGGGAGGAGTGATATCAGTCTGTAGTTCTGCACTGTGGAGGGATCCATGGTAAGCTTTGTAATAGGAGGTGAAACCCAGGTGAAATTCAACTGGGGGACAGTCAGTGATCAGGGAGGAATTGACCAGGGATGAGATGTGGCAAAATGGTAGAAATGGTAGAAATTACCTGTGCGAAAATGTTATTTCCCAGAGATAGTCTAAAAAAGCAGGATTTCCGATTGTAGTAAGAACAGTCACTTCCCACTGATGTGAGCTGGGTGTTCAGAGCTGGGAGAGTGAAGAGCTTTTCTCCTTCTCTCTGCAGGCTGTCAGGCTGTCAAGTCACAGAGAGAGGCTGTGTTTCTCTGGCTTCAGCTCTTAATTCAAACTCCTCACACCTGAGAGAGCTGGATCTGAGCTACAATTACCCAGGAGACTCAGGAGTGAGAGCACTCTCTGCTGGACTGGAGGATCCCAACTGTAAACTGCAGAAACTGAGGTGAGTTATCAAAAGAATCTAATGGACAGAGCTGGTCCAGTAGGAGATCTCAGGAGTTTGCGAGTCAACCTTGGCTATTTGTTTGGTAGTTCTGCCCTGTGCTAGTTTTGGGTTTCTTTTTGTGCACTCACACACAGCACTCAGGTAGGTTACTCTTGCTATTTCTGTTCTACAGTCATTATAATAGTTTGTTTTTGAGCCAGAAGTTGCTAGATTATGACACGCTCTGTGAGATGGACACTGACACATTGACTGACTGTCACAGTGAGAACAGGAAAGTCCTGGCAGTGTGTGGAGCTCTCCCCTTGTCACAGGGCTCTGAGTTTCCACACTGCACTTCATAGACAGGCTGTGTGTCACTCAATCACTGACTGTTCCTCTGGTTTTCCCGCAGTGTGGACCATGGGGGTAAGTGCAGGATCAAACCAGGGCCAAGGAAATGTAAGTCTGTTTCATATATACATATAAAACCATTTATAGAGACAACTGCAATTAATTAGACAAAGGTTACTTTTATATTGATATTATTTTTTGCCGTTGCTCAATGCTGTTGTTCAATGTTGTGAAAGTGTTGTCTAATAGATCATATTTACTGCAGTTTGTTACTTGGGATTAAGGACAAAGCACAATGTGGTTTATTGTGTGTGGTAAGAGCTATTCAGCTGCAGGTGGTTGAGATAAAGATGACTGCCACCCTGAGGACTGTAAGAGAATTACACCACCCTGTTTTACGGTGATGGTCTGAGTAATTAATAAGCCTTTTACTGATTTAAAGGCTGTCATTTAAAAAAAATGAATTTACCTTTTGTATTTTTCAAAGATTTTTCTGCAGATTTCCCAATTCTTAATATTTGTGCATGTGTGTGTGTTCCCTCCCCTCCTGTCTGCAGATGCCTGCCAGCTCACACTGGATCCCGACACAGCACACAGAAACCTGTCTCTGTCTGAGGGGGACAGGAAGGCGACATGGGAGAGAGAGAAGCAGCCATATCCTGATCATCCAGAGAGATTTGACTACTGGCCCCAAGTGCTGTGCAGA
The DNA here is from genome assembly GCF_013368585.1 of Megalops cyprinoides. NCBI lineage: Eukaryota > Metazoa > Chordata > Actinopteri > Elopiformes > Megalopidae > Megalops > Megalops cyprinoides. The sequence goes on along the minus strand of NC_050584.1, from coordinate 68,509,430 downwards.
GAGGGTCTGTCTGGGCGCTGCTACTGGGAGGCTGAGTGGAGTGGGAGTTACACTGAAATCGCAGTGACATATAAAGGAATGAGCCGGCAAGGGCGCGGTGATGACAGTCTCCTTGGGTACAATAACCAGTCCTGGTGTTTGGCCTCCCGTACTGATGGTGACCGTTACTCTGTCTGGCACAGTAAAGAGAAAACACCCATACCTGCCCCCCCCTACCGCTCCCGTGGTGTAGGCGTGTACCTGGACTGGCCGGCCGGCACTCTGTCCTTCTACAGCGTCTCCTCTGATACACTGACCCTCCTGTACACATTCTACACCAGCTTCACTCGGCCCCTCTATCCTGGGTTTTGGGTCGACTCCACAGTGTCCCTGTGCCAGGTCGAATAACATCCTGGAGGAGCACCTTTGACTTTCCAGCCTCTTCTGTTTCAAACAATAAAGCACAAAAACAATCATCATTCATCAATTTAAAATGAAACAAAACAGAAAAATGAAAAGGGGGAAAAACACATATAAAAAATATACAGCTCTGACAATTACAGTCGGAGTATGTACAAATGAAGATTTTTTTAATACGATAAATGCATATGAATAAGGCTGTCACCACACTGTGTCCATCTGCACTTTGTGGCTGTTTTTCTGGGTCAGTTTCTTGGTTGTGTGTATCTGGGTGTATCATCAAGGTCATTAATGACAATAATAAATGACAATAACAAGCAGAGAAAAAAAATCAGAGATTTAACTTGAGTCACAGAGATACTGATACCGTCTCTGCTCTCAGCACTGCTGCTAAAGTAACACTACACTGTGTCTCTGCTCTCAGCACTGCTGCTAAAGTAACACTACACTGTGTCTCTGTTCACTCTCAGCGCTGCTGCTAAAGTAACACTACACTGTGTCTCTGCTCTCAGCACTGCTGCTAAAGTAACACTACACTGTGTCTCTGCTCACTCTCAGCACTGCTGCTAAAGTAACACTACACTGTGTCTCTGTTCACTCTCAGCGCTGCTGCTAAAGTAACACTACACTGTGTCTCTGTTCACTCTCAGCACTGCTGCTAAAGTAACACTACACTGTGTCTCTGTTCACTCTCAGCACTGCTGCTAAAGTAACACTACACTGTGTCTCTGTTCACTCTCAGCACTGCTGCTAAAGTAACACTACACTGTGTCTCTGCTCTCAGCGCTGCTGCTAAAGTAACACTACACTGTGTCTCTGTTCACTCTCAGTACTGCTGCTAAAGTAACACTACACTGTGTCTCTGTTCACTCTCAGCACTGCTGATATCTCACTCAGTGATTTGATGTGGTCACTCACACAGATATACACTGTCACAAACTCAGGTTGAAGCAGTGTACCAGCATGAGAATATGGAATAAAATGACAAGATAGCAAATATGAATTTAAGTGCACCTTCATTATGGATACTATATGAAGCAGATAAAAAAAACCCTAGCCCACTTTGCAGGTGTAAACGGACCTAGTCCAGCTCCCTCACTAAATCTTGGTGACTTCCCCAGTTAATGGAGGCACACAGACACAAACAGGTTCCTCTTGACATCGTTAGCTCCTGCTATATGCTTACCCATCGGCCCTGAGATGGAAATCATGTTAGCAGTTTTCAGGACACTTGATTGGATGCTATTTTTCCAATCTGGCCAGGGGGTGGTGCCAACATGGAGCTAGCTTCCAGCACCAAAACTCTGGCTCTGCTGATGTGACTACAAAAACACATATAGTCTCTATAGTCACACACACACACACCCACACACACACACACACACACACACACACACATACACACACACACACACACACACACACACAGACTTACACTTCTCAACAAATCTCGTACAAGCAATTATATTAACAGAAATGAACTCTGACGAAGGGCTGAAACCGAAATGCGTCAGTTACAAAGAGAACCTTGCAAGAAGTGCCAGGTAGTACAATTTTTATCTCTCAAAAAATAATTTAATTTTTTATATTAATGTGCATGTATTTTATTTATTATAGAACATTTTATAACAGAAAGTGTTGAACATAGAGCATAGAGCATTTTTTCCAGCGCGTTTTGAAAAACCAGAAAACTCAGGGCCAGTTGAGAAAAGATTAGAAACTTATTTCCTGAACCCAAGAATTGACCGCCGAGAAAGAGCGGGCACGAGAAAGAGCGGGCACGAGAAAGAGCGGGCATGTTATCAGTGGAATAATAGCACATTTACGGGTACATAAACTGAAGTTACACATTTTTATTGTTATTTAAAGGTCCTTAGTATTGAGATTTAACAGCTTGTTTTAACAGAGATTAAAACAAACCCTAACATTCCATGTCACATTAACCACCTGCAATGCTTCTTGACTTGGAGTTTAAAATAATAATTTATAATAGTATCTAATAAAATTTGGCTCAATTTGCAGTTGTAGCTTTAGAATTACATAAGGAAATAACAGAAATTGGAAGTTAATGGGAAGTCAGTCAGTAATTACCTGCTGATAAGAGGGTGATATTGAAAGTAGAGGGTTCAGTCTTCTATGTGATACCGATGAAGCTGACAGAACAGAATCACTGAGAATCAGCCCAGAAACTGTGTACAGGTGAGTAAGTACCTGTGTAAAGGTGAGTACAGTCTGTATAATATGAGGTGAAGTCAGATCAGTAAGTACCTGGGTAGAGGTGGGTACAGTCTGTATAATATGAGGTGAAGTCAGATCAGTAAGTACCTGTGTACAGGTGAGTACAGTGTGTGTATAACATGAGGTGAAGTCAGATCAGTAAGTACCTGTGTACAGGTGAGTACAGTGTGTGTATAATATGAGGTGAAGTCAGGTCAGTAAGTACCTGTGTACAGGTGAGTAAGTAACTGTGTACAGGTGAGTACAGTCTGTATAATATGAAGTGAAGTCAGATCAGTAAGTACCTGTGTACGGATGTGCACTGTCTGAATGTTATTAGGTATTGTTAGATCAGCAACTGCCAGTGGTCAATGGTGTAGGGACGTAGGGGTTTTAGGTTAAGGCTACATGGTTATTTGTATTTTATCCCAATGTAACAAGATGTTAGAAAATCTGTGTGTGGGCTCCTGAGTGACTCAGACAGTAGAAATGTTTCACGGGTAGATGGGTCCTCATGGCCTGGGTTTGAAACCAGTGGTGCCCTCTGCTGGCAATCAACAACGTTGCACATCAGTGGAGGGAACCGGATTTGTTCTGCCAGGGATGGGGTGGGCCGGTCAGCCAGGGGCCCCTCCCTGCTCCTGTCTCAGCTCCCTGGCACCTGCATGGATGCCCATGAGTTACTCAGGTGTATCAGAGGAATGTGTGGACCTTGCTCTGGCTCCCCTACTGTACACGTTCAGTGGCTGTTATGAAGATGGTGAGGAGCTTCATTGCATAATTGGTGACTACTAAAAGTTTACAGAACTAAAAATTATATATTCTATGCTGTACTTAAACCCACATGCACCCGGTGTCATTTTAGTCACTTTATTTGATCTTCATCTACAGAACTCCACTTGCAACATGTCTGTTCATTCATCACTGTTATACACAGCTGCTGTTGACTTTTCTTATTTATTGCATCTTTTACAGGAGAAGGATCAAACTGTATTGGGCCACTCCTTTTCTAGGAAGTTAAAGTCTGAAAGATAACTCCTGAGCAGACTTTGATCTGAATGCTAAGGTGGAAACCTCATAGGAGATTTATATAGACTGTATAATAGAATTAAAGAAGAAAGAAGATAAACTTGTTCTCATGTTAACTGACTGACTCACTGGGAAGATATGGAAGAAGATACACGTTAAAACGTGGCATAAAAGTGCAGTGTTTGGCCTTTACTGTGATACTAACAGAGGGGTTAGAACAGAAGAAGGAACCTGAAAATCAGACCAGAGACTGAGCCCAGGTGAGCACGGTTAATTTGAGGAGAAGTAAGACCAGTAAATATCTCTGAACAGGTGAGTACAGTCTGTATGAAGTATGAATATAGAGTGGGAGGGGGCAAATGAGGAGTGGGGGTTTAGGGACCTAAGGGCTGAGGGTCAGTGTATCTTCGTGATGAAGACGAGAGGAAGTTTGTTGCTGCTGGGTCCATTACTAAAACAGGCCTTAGATTATATTAGATTAAATACTACTGATACACCAGGGATAATGTTGTACCAGTTTTGAGGGCTTCATAGGAAACAGTTAACGATCAGAGAGAAATTAAAGTATTAAAGGATTAAAACTCTGTCAGGTAAAACAGCAAGTGAGGGATTATGAATCTGAATTTTGTATTATGTTGCATATTTTTTATATTTTAAATGGCTAACTGTGTGATACAATTTTTAATATTATAATGACTTTAAAGTAACTCTTAAGGAGCTTTATTTATTTTCAGATAGAGTCAGCTCATCTTGAATGTAATCAGAGACCCTTACTGTGCTCATAATGATTTTTCAAAATTATTTCATCCTTTTTCCCACATTATGCAACCTTGTTTTAGGATTGCCAGTGTTAAAATAGACTTGTGTCACCATGGCATTTCTGTGCTGAGGTGAGAGGAAGGCAGTCCTCCGGTACACTCATTCATAGCCAACAGCTCCACTGTAAGTCACACAGTGCACTACAGTGGAGTGGCCACCCATTGGAGGATAGGTGCTGCTCTACTGAGGAGCAAATCATGGGTGTCCAATGAATCGCACGTTGCCTAACAGCCTTGAGACCAGCAACCCCTGCCACAATTAAGCCAGTTTGTTCTGACTCTCTAGAATCCCAGTCCTTAGCAGGATCATTCCCTCCACAGATGGAAACAAAAGTTAAATTAACTGTATTGCTATAATTCATCTTTTTCAAATTAATATTTTTAACAGTTCTATATCTGTCTTTACATTTCCTTCAGTGTCCCCTTGGTCCTCTGGTCTCCCACACAATGTCCAGCGCACCAATCAGGGCATCTGGAGGTAAACAGAGTGGTAAGCTGGCAGCCCAAACCAGAGTCACTGGAGTGAGTCACTCACACACCAGAGTCACTCACACACCAGAGTCACTCACACACCAGAATCACTCACACACCAGAGTCACTCACATACCAGATTCTAAATCACTGGAGTGAGGCACTCACACACCAGAGTCACTGGAGTGAGTCACTCACACACCAGAGTCTAAATCACTGGAGTGAGTCACTCACACACCAGAGTCACTCACACACCAGAGTCAGTCACACACCAGAATCACTCACACAACAGAGTCACTCACACACCAGAGTCACTCACACACCAGAATCACTCACACACCAGAGTCACTCACACACCAGAGTCACTCACACACCAGAATCACTCACACACCAGAGTCACTCACATACCAGAGTCTAAATCACTGGAGTGAGGCACTCACACACCAGAGTCACTGGAGTGAGTCACTCACACACCAGAGTCTAAATCACTGGAGTGAGTCACTCACACACCAGAGTCACTCACACACCAGAGTCAGTCACACACCAGAATCACTCACACAACAGAGTCACTCACACACCAGAGTCACTCACACACCAGAATCACTCACACACCAGAGTCACTCACACACCAGAGTCTAAATCACTGGAGTGAGTCACTCACACACCAGAGTCTAAATCACTGGAGTGAGTCACTCACACACCAGAATCTAAATCACTGGAGTGAGTCACTCACACACCAGAGCCACTGGAGTGAGTCACTCACACACCAGAATCACTCACACACCAGAGTCACTCACACACCAGAGTCTGAATCACTGGAGTGAGTCACTCACACACCAGAGCCACTGGAGTGAGTCACTCACACACCAGAATCACTCACACACCAGAGTCACTCACACACCAGAGTCTAAATCACTGGAGTGAGTCACTCACACACCAGAGTCACTCACACACCAGAGTCTAAATCACTGGAGTGAGTCACTCACACACCAGAATCACTCACACACCAGAGTCACTCACACACCAGAGTCACTCACATACCAGAATCACTCACACACCAGAATCGCTCACACACCAGAGTCACTCACACACCAGAATCACTCACACACCAGAGTCACTCACACACCAGAATCACTCACACACCAGAGTCACTCACACACCAGAGTCTAAATCACTGGAGTGAGTCACTCACACACCAGAGTCACTCACACACCAGAGTCTAAATCACTGGAGTGAGTCACTCACACACCAGAATCACTCACACACCAGAGTCACTCACACACCAGAGTCACTCACATACCAGAATCACTCACACACCAGAATCGCTCACACACCAGAGTCACTCACACACCAGAATCACTCACACACCAGAGTCACTCACACACCAGAATCACTCACACACCAGAGTCACTCACACACCAGAGTCTAAATCACTGGAGTGAGTCACTCACACACCAGAGTCTAAATCACTGCAGTGAGTCACTCACACACCAGAGTCTAAATCACTGGAGTGAGTCACTCACACACCAGAATCACTCACACACCAGAGTCACTCACACACCAGAGTCACTCACACACCAGAGTCTAAATCACTGGAGTGAGTCACTCACACACCAGAGTCACTCACACACCAGAGTCACTCACACACCAGAATCGCTCACACACCAGAGTCACTCACACACCAGAATCACTCACACACCAGAGTCACTCACACACCAGAATCGCTCACACACCAGAGTCACTGGAGTGAGTCACTCACACACCAGAGTCACAATAACTACAGTGAATCATTCACACTGCAGTGTGAATCACCAGAGTGAATCATTCACACATCACAGAATAATGTAATTCATCACTTACATTTGCATACTGTCATGTAGTAATGAATGACATGACGTATCCAGAGTGAAGCAGTGCATACAAAATGGTTACACTAAGTGCAGAGATGATTTTAAATCATAATTCAATAGACTGGGTGATTCATACGCCAGAATCTAAACCTCATTGCATAATGTTATTGTCATTTGGCAGACGCTTCTATCCAGTGAACCTTTTTTCCATTTATACAGCAGCATATTTACTGAGAGAGTTCCAGGTTAAATATCTTACCCAAGGGCCCAGCAGGGGATCAAACCAGCAAACTTTCAGTTATGAGTCTGCAAGTCCTGCTCCTTATCACTGTACCACACTACTGCCCAGTGTCACTCACACACCAGAGTCTAAATCACTGTGATAAGGCTCTTACACACACACACACACACACACACACACACACACACACACACACACACACACACACACACACTCACACACACACACACACACACACACACACACACACACACACACACACACACACACACACACACACACACACACACACGAAATGAACAGAGTAAGCCAGGCATGCAGAATCGAATGGCTTTTTCTTTGGTTTGTGTGCAGCAGGAGAGGACAATGTTGAGCTGGCACCTACTGATCTGAGATCAGCTGCTCTGACTCCCTCCATCACAGCTCAGACTGGAGGCAATGCCGTGGTGCCTCAGATTGATGGATGTCATGTTTCACGTGATTTAAATGTCACTATAAACCTCAGCTCTGACAACAAAGGTAAGGAAGAGTTTACCATTCTGTAGCTTTTATTGATTTTTATCAGAACCTCATGACAGTTCTGCCCCTCTGTATGTCAGGAGAATGGATATTTGTGGATTTGTTTCTGTTTTAGTGAATGGAAACATACAGGTGCATCCATTAGCCTGCCCTGTATCTAACCATGCAAATCGTGACTTACCATCACCTCATTAAAACTCAGAAAGCTGATGGTAATTACATTTCTCTGAAGGTTAACAGTGAATTCTCATGCACATAACTGACAGTACGCTTTTTGGAATCTGGGACTGAAAGACACCCTGGAAGAAATTTCATAACTCAATTCTTTTTTCATGCTCTGTACTTGTTTTCCCAGAAAGCACACATTATTGTAGGCAGATGCAGTAAACCTGTTACATTTTCCATAATTTCAGTATCCCACTAACCTGATTAGAGGAATTTTTTACTCTAGAAAAAAACCCCACGGGACAGTTGGTGTGGTTTAAATTGTTTTGATACCACTGGCCAGCACATTTTCACAATGAACACAGTCTGTCCTGTCATTATGCCTTTAAATTATTTCATGTTTTAGAGTCTTTAGGAAGGAGGAATATGAATGTAAGAGATATATACTGTATGAATGTAGTGAAAACACTGTTAAACTACTTGGATATGGAACAAACATGTAAGTTTGAATGGGAAGTACATCTTGATTTGGGAAAGTCTAACACAGCTGAACTATCCTAGACTATGTTTTTCAAACGAGCTGAAAGCCAGGACTTTCTCTATTTTGTCCTAAAAGAATGTTCCTCTCATCCCCTGCAGTCTCACCTGCTCTGATCAGGAGGGGGTCAGAGGTCACAGATACATCCAGGGAAACACCTGGAGTTTCTGGTGAGCAGACCAATCACAGCCAATCACTGTGTCCATGTGTACCATGGAGGTGTGTGTCAGTATACACTGAGAGTGACCAGGGAACACAATCCCAGACATAAGGGCAGAGAGTGTGCTAAGGGCAAAGCCAAGAGCTGTTTCTTAAATAGAGAGGGGATTTACAAACAGTGAAAAGAGGGAACATTCTAGAAGATTCCTAAAATGGTTCCTATCAGCTAAATGACAGGTGTCTATCATTTAATCATTTAAAAAGAGACATGCATTTCTCTTTTGCACAGATGATGTTCTGGCAGCTTTACCCAGCACAGTGAAATCCCTTCTGGAGAGCAAATATAAGTGCATAAATGAGGGTTTAGCTGAACAAGGAAACCACATCTTTCTGAATAAGATCTACACAGAGCTCTACACCACAGAGGGTAGAAGGGGAGATATCAATAATGAACATGAAGTGAGACAGATTGAGACAGCATCCAAGAAACAAGCAAAACAAGAGACTGCGATCAAATGCAATGACATCTTTAAAGCCTTACCTGGACAAGAGAAACACATCAGAACTGTGCTGACAAAGGGGATTGCTGGCATTGGAAAAACAGTCTCTGTGCAGAAGTTCATTCTTGACTGGGCAGGAGGAAAAGCCAATCAGGATGTTGATTTCATATTTCCTCTACCTTTCCGAGAGCTGAATTTGATGAAGGATGAAAAATGCAGTTTAATGCAGCTGCTTCAGCCTTTCTTTCCAGGAATCAAAGAACTTGGATCCATTAAGATTGACTGTTACAAAGTTGTGTTCATCTTTGATGGTCTGGATGAGTGTCGACTTCCCTTAGATTTCGTGAAAAATAAGAGCTGGTGTGATGTCACAGAGCCAACATCAGTGGATGTGCTGCTGACAAACCTCATTAAGGGGAATCTGCTTCCCTCTGCTCTCCTCTGGATCACCTCCCGACCAGCAGCAGCCAATCAGATCCCTCCTGAGTGTGTCCACCAGGTGACAGAGGTACGAGGGTTTAATGATCCACAGAAGGAGGAGTACTTCATGAAGAGATTCAGTGATCAGAAGCTGGCCAGCAGAATTATCACACATATAAAGTCATCAAGGAGCCTCTACATCATGTGTCACATACCGGTCTTCTGTTGGATTGCAGCCACTGTTCTTGAACAGATAATGGGTGAGTCAGACAGTGGAGAAATCCCTAAGACTCTGACTCACATGTACACAAACTTTCTACTCCTTCAGGCAAGTTTGAGAAATCAAAAGTATCTTGGAACAACTGAAACAAATTTGGTTCTGAACAGAGAGTCCATTCTGAAACTGGGGAAGCTGGCCTTTCAGCAGCTGGAAAAGGGAAACCTCATTTTCTACACGGAAGACCTGAGAGAGAGTGGCATTGACATCACGGAGGCTTCAGTTTACTCTGGGGTGTGCACCGAGCTCTTCAGAAAAGAACCTGGGATTCGAAAACAGAAAGTGTACTCCTTTGTGCATCTGAGTGTTCAGGAGTATCTTGCTGCTCTGTATGTATTTCTATCATACAGAAACAGCAACAGAAATCTACTTGACCACTCCTTTCGAAGTAGGTTTTTTAGATTGATTCCACATTCAAACTTAGCTGTGTTGCTGAAGAGTGCAGTGGATCAGGCCTTACAGAGTGAAAATGGACACCTGGACCTTTTCCTCCGATTCCTTCTTGGACTCTCACTGGACTCCAATCAGACTCTCTTACGAGGCCTACTGACACAGACAGGAAGCAGCTCACAAAGCATCAAGAAAACAGTCCAGTACATTAAAAAGAAGATTAGGAAGAATCTCTGTCCAGAGAGGTCCATCAACCTGTTCCAATGTCTAAATGAAGTGAATGACCATTCTCTGGTGGAGGAAATCCAAAGTTACCTTAGCTCAGGAAATCTTTCAAGACAAGATCTCTCACCTGCACAGTGGTCAGCCCTGGTCTTTGTGTTGCTGACATCAGAAGAGGCGCTGGATGTGTTTGACTTGAAGAAATACATGAGATCAGATGAAGGCCTTCTGAGGCTGCTGCCAGTGGTCAAGGCTACCAGAAAAGCTCTGTAAGATAATATTTTAGCCTAAACTTGTAAAACTCCCATTGTTACAACAGTGACATGACAGATGGACATGATAGTAATGGCAATAGGTTAACGTTTAAATTCTTAAGCACTGAATTGTATGCCAGCTGTCATTCCAAATTTGAGAGTGTTCAGATTCATGGCTCATCCCATTCTCTGAAGCCATCCAGATAATATAAATATTAATGGGTAATATTAATCTGAGTGTTCAGCTGTAATTCTGACAGGAGAGCCACGCCCAAAACCCTGTAGGTTGTCTGGTGACAGGGGGTTGTGTGGAATTATCCCATATGACATGATTTCCTTTCCAGGCTGAACAGGTGTAACCTCAGTAATGAATGCTGTGAAGCTCTGGCCTCAGCTATCAGCTCAAACTCCTCCAGTCTGAGAGAGCTGGACCTGAGTGACAATGAGCTGCAGGATTCAGGAGTGGAGCTGCTCTCTGCTGGACTGGGGAATCCACACTGTAAACTGGAGATACTGAGGTCAGTTCTTCAGTGGTTTGATTCAGTTTCTGAATTGATTTGTATCGTCTTATCCAAACAGTTATGTTTTAAAGTTATATTGAAAACAAATATTCAAATCTCATTGATGTCAGCTGTATGTCCAGAGATGGTAGAATGACAAACCTTTTTCCTTTTCTCTGCAGCCTGTCAGGTTGTAGAGTCACAGAGAGAGGCTGTGTTTTTCTGGCTTCAGCTCTGCACTCAAACCCCTCACACCTGAGAGAGCTAGATCTGAGCTACAATCACCCAGGAGATTCAGGACTGAGAACGCTCTCTGCTGGACTGGAGGATCCCAACTGTAAACTGCAGAAACTGAGGTAAAATTTCATAGTAATCCATTTTATCATCAGGGTCGTGATCAACTCAGGTTTAAACTGAAATGCATGGGACAATTCAAACATTCACTCAGAAGTGGGGAATTTATCATTAAGGTGAATTTTGAATTTTGGGAATTCTCAAGCAGTGGAATTGAGTTTGAAATTTTATTTGAATTCAATGTCAACAAGGTTCAACCTCTAGAATTTTAATTTCCTTAAAGTTTAGATGGTTAGAACTTGAATTGAATTAGAATTGTGCATATTGCATACTTTGGAAATTGGCATTTTTTTCATGAATGGGATTCATTTACTGTGTATCATAATTGACTCCATGGTATTTAAATCATTTCCCTTTATATGTATATATTTCCATTATAGATGTGCTGCCTGAACAATGACATTACAGGCTCAGCATACTGCAGTTTTAATCAAACAAGATAACTTTTGATATTAGACAGCTTCAATCACACAGTTTGCTTCTTCCAAATGCATCTTCCCATGGTGAATGGTTAACACCTTCTCAATACATGTTGATGCATTTCAATCAAGTTTTATTTGTTATTACACAATCAAATTTGCTACAAACCACAGAACATGTAGATTTCTCTGAGGCTGTAGAGAGACTCTTGGAAAACTGGAGCTTTTAAACTTGGGACACCATGAGAAGGGCATTTGTTCATTTTCTTGTGTATGTACTTGTAAGTACATAAGTTTTAAGTTTTGCAATGAAGAGTTGACATGAAATTGATTTCTGTTATTCATTTCCATATAGGTTAATTTATTCCATTTTAGAGCAGGTTTGTAAAAGCTAAAGGAAGTGTTTGTGGGATCTGCCTATGGGCTTTAGTTAAGGAACATAACGCAAATTTAAATTAAGGAACTGAACTGGTCAAGAGAGGGAATTGAAATGAGGCAATTGTTATGGGACAATTTTGAATTAGGAACTGTATTTTTAATTGACTTGGAATTGGAATTTATAGGAAATTACTCTGAATTAAAACAAGTGGTCTGGATTCGGAATTGACCTCAACTCCGCTTATCACATGACCTGTTTTTTTTTCAGGTAAAAATCCAGACACTAAGATAAAGACTGTCTTTCTGTGAGAACAGGAAAGTGCTGACAGTGTGTGGAGCTCTCCCATTGTCACAGGGCTCTGAATTTCCACACTGCACTTCATAGACAGGCTGTGTGTCACTCAATCACTGACTGTTCTTCTGGTTTCCCTGCAGTGTGGACCATGGTGGTGAGTGCAGGATCAAACCAGGACTAAAGAAGTGTAAGTCTGATTGAACTAAATATTAATTATTGAATCATTAACGGATTAATGGGTTACATTAAATTTTTGCACATAGTATGTATTTTTAGTAACTGCTAAATTAAATGTTATAAATGTACAATAACAGGCAAACATATTTGTCTGTTTGCTCTGAAGGACAAAACTCATTATGGTCAGATTCAATCTGAGCCAATGTGCTGTACATACAGTCTGCCTCACCGATAAAAGTGAGAATAATTAGTAATATTTTCAATCAAGAAACAAAATTGATGTATCAATGCAACCAAATAAATCTGTTTTAGTGCATTTTTCATATATCAGTTCTTTACATTTTTGTGTGGGGATTCTCCCTCCCTCCTGTCTGCAGATGCCTGTCAGCTCACACTGGATCCCAGCACAGCAAACAGAAAGCTGTCTCTGTCTGAGGGGGACAGGAAGGCGACCTGGGGGATAAAGGAGCAGCCATATCCTGATCATCCGGAGAGATTTGACTACTGGCCTCAAGTGCTGTGCAGAGAGAGTCTGTCTGGGCGCTGCTACTGGGAGGCTGAGTGGAGTGGGCATTGGACTCGTATAGGAGTGGCATATAAAGGAATCAGCAGGAAACGAGCGGACGGTCTCTTTGGATACAGTGACAAGTCCTGGTGTTTCACCTGTGGCAGTGACGGTTACTCTATCAAGCACAATAATGAGGAAACTCCCATACTTGCCCCTCCCTCCCCCTCCTGCAGAGTAGGAGTGTATCTGGACTGGCCAGCCAGCATTCTGTCCTTCTACAGCGTCTCCTCTGACACACTGACCCTCCTGCACACATTCCACACCACATTCACCGAGCCCCTCTATCCTGGGTTTAGGGTTGACTCGGTCTCCTCAGTGTCCCTTTGTCAGCTGGAATAGACTGCTCTGTTCACCTATGCTTCTATGAAGCCCAGGTAAAGTGATTGGTTTGACATACTAAGCATTTAAAAATCTGACCTGTAAGCGATATCTGCTTGGCAGGTGCATCTTTTGTCCACCCAAACATCCCCTTGGTGTATTTCTTAAACACAACTACTGAAAGACAACTTATTATGGAAAATTAAAATGCAAAGTTTCTTTTAAGTGTGAATGGGTGAATAATGGGTAAGACATAAATGATTTGTTCTTTTTTCAGCATGCCTTATACTAACACACACAAATATAAATTAAATTTAAGAATCATTGTTTTGTATATTTGATTGGAAATATGATGTACATATGATTAGAAAATGTCCAGATCAGGATAGATGGCTACAGATAAATGTCCAGTGATTTCTGGACTATTCTTTACAGGAACTTAGTGTCTCAGGTTAACTCTGCAATACACTCAGACTTAGAAATGTACAGTCTCTGCCCCTCGAGAGTTCAGGAAGACAGAAGGAGAGAGGGAAGCATGTTCCCATGGTGACATGCCTGTAAATGACTTGTTTAACAGGAAGTGACCTCACATTGCATAATGCTTTGGTTTGTTTGCTGAGATTGTCAAACACATATTTCAAATATTGCTCATTTTATGCAGCTGTGGAGATGTCAGGATTGGCTGAAAACCAGACTGTAAATTATATTTGTTGTTTTCTTTAATGAAGTGGGTTGATGGACACGCTCATTATGAACAGAATACCGCATTATTTTTCATTCTTTTATTTGACCTATTTCAGTGACCCCCTACAAACCTCAGCCCTGAACCAAGACACCCACTGCACCCCTACAAACCTGAGTCCTTAACCAAGACATCCCACTGCCCCACTACAAGCCTGAGTCCTTCACCAGGACCCCACTGTACAGACAAAGCCTTACAGCTACTCATAAACACAGCACACTTCCCCAAAATGGCTCTCTGTGGAAACAGTAGATGTGATGCAAGGATTCATTTGCAGAAGTGACTCTCCTACCACAGTTCCTTTCATAAGTTCAGGCAGGAAGTCATAGAAACACCGACAGCAGCACAACAGCTATGAACGCTGCTCACAACTTAAAAAAAAACACAAAATAGAGAAATAACAGAATCTGTTTCTCATTTTCTCAGTGCTATAAATGTGAACAGCTACATGTCTGTCAAAGTCCTAGAAGTGCCTTGCCTTTTGATTAATATTGGCTGCCTGACTGGGTGAACATAGTTCAATGCTATCATTTTAACCTCCACAATAGACTTGCTCTAATAGCAATTGTTCAGTTACATGAGTAAAGTGCAAAGACTTGAAATGCATGTTAAGGCATGAATACCTTCAGTTGTTCATGAGCGCTTACTTGGTGGTTTTCTCTGTAATGGATTGAATGGCACTTTTTAATTATGTTCACTACATTATTATTAATTATGAATGAAGTTATCACATTATTCTATATATGTCAGGGGAAAACTGTTTGGAAAGAGAAGGGAACCTGATTTAAAAAATAACAATTAGACCTGTGGTTCTCAATCTTTCTATATCAGTCCATCATTAATTTCTACACAGGCAGCACCGTGGGCAGCACAGAGGTCCTAACATTCTCACTGTCTACAGGCTGGCATTCAGAGTAGCACTCATTCCTGAGTATCACTATTTTGCAGAGGAGGCATTTACACTTCAGAGCTGCAGTAGAGAACAGTGAGATCATACGGCAGTAAAATCACAGCATACAGAATTTGTAGTTCTGTAGCCCTGTGCCACCACATATGCAATCTGTAGTGCTCTAGCTTTGTACCAGCACATACAGAATCTATAGCGCTCAGGTCCTTTGATGACCTGGATTTTGTCACCCTTGGGTACTTGGACATTTCTTACTGTTTACTAATCATAAGTTCCTAAAGATGTAAGTTTTCATGTTTTTGATAATGTTATTTTGGAAAATGATGTTTAGCTCAAGGGTATAACTTTTAATCATATATGCTTCAAATGACATCATTCATGGCATTTATTGATATCCATGTGGATCGTTTTGCATTAATGAAAGATTGAAAAATATGCATCAAATGTGACTTGTGAATGTAGATTTGAATCTGCTGCCTAAATTCCATTCAGCTTTGATGTGGCGCATTGTTCGTGGTATCTTTTTGTAGTCATATGTTCAACCACTGCAATTGCACGTGCACGTGTGTGTGTTAACCTGCCCTCCTATTAATCTCACTCTTTACATTTTTTACTTTGATACATCACTCACTCACTCACTCACACACACACACACACACACACGCACACACATACACACACACACACACACACACACACACACACACAGTCCCTCTCTCCCTCATTTCCTAAACACTATTTACTAATGGAGAGAAGGATGGGGATATGGAGTATGGACAGAGCAGGACTGATATCAGCAGCCAGGTGAAGGAGGCAGTCACAGACAGCATGGACTCCCCATGGCCACACTGGGACAGAGCAGGACTGATATCAGCAGGCAGGTGAAGGTGAAGGAGGCAGTCACAGGCAGCATGGACTCCCCATGGCCACACTGGGACAGAGCAGGACTGATATCAGCAGCCAGGTGAAGGAGGCAGTCACAGACAGCATGGACTCGGGGACACGGGGACTGCACTACACCTGCAGCACACAGGAGAAGCCTTTTTAAATCACTCATTTCAGCTCTAAACTGGTCACTGGAGGACAGAGGTGGTGCTGACAGGCCACTTTCCATATTACTGTCAGAGCTTAAATCCTTTTATTTATAATTCATTCATTTCACTTTCAGCATCATTTAGTCCTTTGGATATGAAACATGACCTATGAAAAGGTGTGCGTGCACACCTGTGTGAGGTGGGGTGGTGTAGGACACAGTAAGGTTCTGGACATTATGTTGGGTCAGGGGTACCAGAGGAGCAGTGATTGCATCATTAAATACACATTTGATGAGACTGCATGTTAAAACTCCCATGGATTTGTGGTCAGAGTATTCTCTGACACTCCCATGCCGGGCTCTGTCAGCTGGCAGTGCCCTGAGGGCGGTTTCCTCTTGAACAGGAAGTCTCCCGTAAGAGTCTGTTTGTGTGTCACAAAAGCCAGAGAAGTGGGAAGACCGACATCAAAAGCTCTTCATTTTCCTGGTCATGTTTTCCTCTTCGTGAAATATTTTATTATTTTTGTTAGAAAATCAGCCTACATATCCACTTTTGAAAAAGTTACATTTTACAGTTTGAAATGAACATGTAGGCATCAATTTAAAATGTAGAAATGAATTGCAAGTACAGGAAGCTGTGACAGACACATAACTTGGTAAGTATGAGATATTACAGAGTCTGGGGCTTGAAATTGCAGATCATTAATGGCAACAAATTATGACATTTTTCACGTTCCATTTTTTTTAAAAGAGAGGCATTATTAATTGATAATCAATACGTGAGATATAAATAGCTCTTATTATATTATAAGGCTGCCAAAGTGGCCACTGCAAGCCAAACAACTGGCATCACTTGCATGTAGGTTTAGTTTAATAAATATTCGGCTGTATAAATTGATAACATAAAAATTAAAAATAAATTTGTATGCTCTAAGTCACTCAAAAAACCATGTGGCCACAATATAACAGTGATATTGCAGATGTTGTGCATGCTCTTAAAAAGAGCTAAGCAAATGAATGCTACCATGAAGCACTTTTCTTTGTAAACTGGCTACTTGGATATTTGGTTTTCAGTTATAATTTATCTTAATGGTGTCATTTTCATCATTGGGTCCCCTGACACTAAGTGTTTTGGCATCTATTCTTCAATGCCTTAACAGTCACAAAAGACACCAGTTTGAATTTTGTTGGAGACAGACATGTTAAATTTTACGTTTTTTCAGGTGTAAAGCCATTCCGTTGGAGAAGTACATCCACAATGTTTTTGTGGAAGCTTTTCTTGAGCTTTGCTCTCGTAATCATTGTTTGCAGGTCTACTTGTAATTCTTACAGAAGAATACTGTTATCAATGATATGATTACTCCATATGAGTTATATAAGTATTATTACAGTATGTGGCCTTTATTTTCATGAACAAAATGTAATTATGATTTTTTTGTTCTCCCTGGTTAGTGCTGAGATTGGCACATGTTAGAGGGGCAGGTGTTAAATTCGGTGTATGAAACAGAAAGTAGGCTCCTGGTTTCAGGAGTCTCTTGTATGGCTCTCGCCCGCTGTAGACTGTAGCCCACCTCAGCAATTTTAAGTGTAGTTTTTTCAGCTGCTACTTAATGCATTTTGAATTAAATACATTTTATTACATTCTGTAATTATCCTTTTTTCTCTTTTTTGTGTCTTCACCTTCATCTACTTGCTGTAATTCAGTAATATTATTGATCCTGTTGCCTTTCTTCTTGAACTTAATAAAGAGGTCCTCCAATGAGGGGGGGTGGTGGTGGGCAAAAAAAAAAAGGTCGTGAGCCACAACCTTTCTCACTGTGGTATATAGTTTATTATTTCACCTCAAGGGGGAGCCAAATACCACAATGCCAGGGCCTTAGAATGTGAGATAATCATGAAAAATCTTGTTCTGCAGGAGCCTACCCAGCACAAAACACTTTAAAACATGAAATATTCTAAGCGCTTTTTTGTATTTTTACAGGTACAGTTTCTTTTTCAAACATATCCTATCTATCCAGCGGAGTGGATACACTGGACTGCTGTCCATTGTATTGAAAAAATAAAATTACAATAAAACCACCAATCCAACTGTCTAACCCAGCCACATATATATATATATATATATATATATATATATATATATATATATACATATATATATATATATATATACATATATATATATGTGGCTGGGTTAGACAGTTGGATTGGTGGTTTTAGATAGATAATCTATCCAAACTGTACCTGTAAAAATACAAAAAAGCGCTTAGAATATTTCATGTTATAAAGTGTTTTGTGCTGGGTAGGCTCCTGCAGAACAGGATTTTTCATGATTATCTCACATTCTAAGGCCTGGGCATTGTGGTATTTGGCTCCCCCTTGAGGTGAAATAATAAACTATATACCACAGTGAGAAAGGTTGTGGCTCACTACCTTCACTTGCCTTGAGAGGCCTCACCTCTTCAGACCGCTTGGCCTCACCTGGGCTGGATCTGTCCAAATCTGCCAGCCGCTGAGAACTGAAGCATACCAGACTGCCGTTTTATAGTACTGATTAGGGCTGCACAGTGAGAAAGGTATATATATATATATATGATTTTTATGTGGCATGCTAGAATAACTGTAACCAAACATTTTTAAAGAGCTTTGTACAGCACGACTGACTAGCTAACTGCAGATGGTTGGTTATCAACATCAGCTGTGTTGAGCTTTTACCACAAAATGGCTGATACTGCATTTGTGTTGTCGTGTAAATACAATCTGCTATAGATTTACTGACCCTTGTTTCCCACTTTAGACCGCTGAGATGGCTCACCTGATCTTGGAGGCCCTGGAGGAGTTAGAACAGAAAGACTTTAAAAAATTCAAAATCTATTTGAATGAAAACATTCTGGAGGGATATAAACCCATTCCGTGGGGGCAGCTGGAGGGTAAAGATGTGCCAGACGTTGTCACCATAATGATGAAATCTTATGGCAAAGGGATTTCCCTCAAGATCACACTGGAGATCCTGAAGAAAATTCCCAGAAATGATCTTGTCCAAGAGCTGGAGAAAGATCAAGAAAAGCGTAAGACCTGCAATAAAGTCTTCTAAATATCTACTGCATGAAACACCACGCCTTCTTCAAAACTAAATGAACTGCATTTTAAGTAGTGATAATACTGAAACTGTTCAGCTACTAACCCAATATTGGATCAAGGCTTGCCTGAAGAAGCAACTCGATTAGTGTGCGTCTTCTTGGCGTGGGTCAGCGAATTGGCTTAGAAGTTGTGAATGTGAATACACCTTATATACATTAAATGATTTTAGAGATTCTCATTGCCCCTGCGTCCTAACACTATGTTCTTCTAATACTCCTCAGTTTCCATTTTACTGAACAGGAAGGGGTCAGAGGTCACAGATCCATCTGGGGACACAGCAGGTGAGCAGACAGGAATTCAAAGATGTGCCACGCTGATCAGGGTTGGCACCATGCCATCTTAGCCAGTGGTGGGAAACCTGTGTCCCACCAGCCTCCCTCAGCCCAGACAGGGCTCTCAGAATACAAAGCACTGAAAATACATGCATGAACATTCAGTAAAGCTCGCAAACATTCAGTAAAGCTCACGTTTAAGCATTTAAGCTTCACCTGCACAAGGGAAGCACTTTTAAAGGTGTAACTGGTAGAGCATGCGTTTTTGAAAGCTTGCCGTAACAGATTTTGAGGTGAAGGTACAGATGTTGAGCAAGTGTGCACCATCAGGAAGTATGAACAAGAGGGAGCTATAACACTCCTCCTTTCCTGCCCGGAGAGAAAAAGGCAGTGCTTTAAAAATGGGAACAGGCTACAGTCTAAAAAGATCTGGGAAAACATGACCGTTTGTGCCAATTTGTAAAACATACTCAAATTCAGTTATGTGATGTAACAAGTGTGCAGACAATTCTTATTTTTTCTCTTTCTGTAGATGATGCTCTGACAACGTTGCCAGTCAAAGTGAAATCCTTCCTGAGGAAGAAATATGACTGTATAAATGAGGGTTTGGCTGAACACGGAAACCAGATCTTTCTGTGTAAGATCTACACAGAGCTCTACATCACAGAGGGTGGGCATGGATGGATCAATAAAGAACACGAAGTGAGACAGATTGAAACAGCATCCAAGAAACCAGCCACCCCAGAGACTGCGATCAAATGCAATGACATCTTTAAACCCTTACCTGGACAAGAGAAACTCATCAGAACTGTGCTGACAAAGGGGATTGCTGGCATTGGAAAAACTGTCTCTGTGCAGAAGTTCATTCTTGACTGGGCAGAAGGAAAAGCCAATCAGGATGTTGATTTCATATTTCCCCTATCTTTCCGAGAGCTGAATTTGATCAAAATGAAATACAGTCTGAAACAACTGCTTCACCACTTCTTTCCAGAAATCAGAGAATTTGAACCCTTCAAGAGTCATTGTGACAAAGTTGTGTTCATCTTTGATGGCCTGGATGAATGTCGACTTCCCTTAGATTTTCAACATAATGAGAGCTGGTGTGATGTCACAGAGCCAACATCAGTGGACGTGCTGTTGACAAACCTCATTAAGGGGAATCTGCTTCCCTCTGCTCTCCTCTGGATCACCACCCGACCAGCAGCAGCCAATCAGATCCCTCCTGAGTGTGTCCACCAGGTGACAGAGGTACGAGGGTTTAATGATCCACAGAAGGAGGAGTACTTCAGGAAGAGATTCAGTGATCAGAACCTGGCCAGCAGAATTTTCACACACATAAAGTCATCAAGGAGCCTCTACATCATGTGTCACATACCAGTCTTCTGTTGGATTTCAGCCACAGTTCTTGAGAAAATGATGGGTGAGTCAGACAGTCAAGAAATCCCTAAGACTCTGACTCAAATGTATACAGACTTCCTTCTCCTTCAGGCAAGCTTGAAAAATCAGAAGTATCCTGGAAAAAGTGAGACAAATTCAATTCTGAATAAAAATATCATCCTGAAACTGGGGAAGCTGGCCTTTCAGCAGCTGGAAAAGGGAAACCTCATTTTTTACACGGAAGACCTGAGAGAGAGTGGCATTGACATCACTGAGGCTTCAGTTTACTCTGGGGTGTGCACCGAGCTCTTCAGAAAAGAGCCTGGGATTCGAAAACAGAAAGTGTACTCCTTTGTGCATCTGAGTGTTCAGGAGTATCTTGCTGCTTTCTATGTTTTTCTGTCATACAAAAACAAAACCAGAAACGTACTTGATCACACCTTCCTTGGGAATGTTTTTAGATTCGGCCCTTCCCAATTCACAAACTTGGCTGCATTACTCAAGAGTGCAGTGGATCAGGCCTTGCAGAGTGAGAATGGACACCTGGACCTTTTCCTCCGCTTCCTTCTTGGCCTCTCACTGGACTCCAGTCAGAATCTGTTACGAGGCCTACTGACACAGACAGGAAGCAGCTCACGGAGCATTAAGAAAATAGTGCAGTACATTAAAGAGAAGATCAGGGAGAATCTCTGTCCAGAGAGGACCATCAATCTGTTTTACTGTCTGAATGAACTGAATGACCATTCTCTAGTGGAAGAAATCCAAGCTTACCTGAGCTCAGGAAATCTTTCAAGACAAGATCTCTCACCTGCACAGTGGTCAGCTCTGGCCTTTGTGTTGCTGACATCAGAAGAGGAGCTAGATGTGTTTGACTTGAAGAAATACATGAGATCAGATGAAGGTCTTCTGAGGCTGCTGCCAGTGGTGAAGGCCTCTAGAACAGCTCTGTGAGTTCTGTGATTTATTGCCACATGAAAGAAAGTAAGTACAGTTGATCCCCCCCCCCCGCGATGTGGAAAAACCACGTAAAATTTTCGGCCCCCCTAGGTGAGCTTTATGATACTAAACAATAAAATACATGAATATTATACATATATTTTATGCATTTATGACTTACTAAACTTTTTTACGTTTTCTTTACTTTTCGTCTGCTCCCAAAAAATTCCCATTTAATTGTTTGTTGCCGACCCACGAAAATTCTAAGCCACGATGTGGGAGGGTCAACTGTACAGGAATGGAGATAGACAAAGTGATCACTTCTAAAATATTAATGTATGTTCTACTTGTGGCAGTAAAATTTCTGGGATTGGTGAAGTAACTGAGTGTATTCAGATTTGTGGCTCTTCACAGAGCCTGTTGTCAGCCTGTCCACATGATTCCAATATAAAGATTGGGGGGTTTCTGCAGGTGCTACGCAGTTATGATTCTCACAAACGCATCCAAGTCAGACCAAACGGGTAAGCATCTAACAGCCTCTAAGCCTCCAACATTTCCTTTCCAGGCTCAACAGCTGTAACCTCAGCAAGAAAAGCTGTGAAGCGCTGGCCTCAGCAAAGAATTCAAATCTGAGAGAGCTGGACCTGAGCTACAATCACACTGGAGATTCAGGAGTGGAGCTGCTCTCTGCTGGACTGCGGGATCCCAGCTGTAAACTGGAGACACTGAGGTCAGTTATTCATCAGCTCGGGATTTGATTGATGAGCTTCAAAGTGACAGAGTTATTGGCCATCAGTACTGGTGGAAAGTCAGACAGAAATGCCATTGTGGCATGTAACTGTATTAACAGCGGGCTGGTACAACATTGTGTCTGTGCAGTGCATGCTGGGTACAGCAGCCAGGTCTCTTGTATTTCAGTGATTGACACCACAGATCTCTAACCATGACGATATAACCAACTCCCAGTCTCCACCAATGAGTAATTTCTGCTGTTTCCAATATATATAGATTTCTCCATTATGGCACATGATTCAGAATTCTCATTTGCAGAGACCATACAGTCAGATCAGTGGTATGACATGGAAGAACATTATTATTTTATCATACAGATGGAGTCATTCCAGCCTTTTAGCCTGCTGTCAGCCTATGCAGACAGGCTAAATATGAATATTATTATTCCTTTATTTACAGTGCATTGCTCATGAATGCTTCCAGTCACACCTGAGGGGCTGACTGTAATTCTGACAGGAGAGTCACACCCAGCTCCTGTAGGTTGTGTGGGGGCAGGGGGTTGTCTTGAATTTTCTGATATGACATGATTTCCCTTCCAGGCTGAACAGCTGTAACCTCAGTAAGGAATGCTGTGAAGGGCTGGCCTCAGGTATCAGCTCAAACTCCTCCGGTCTGAGAGAGCTGGACCTGAGTGACAATGAGCTGCAGGATTCAGGAGTGGAGCTGCTCTCTGCTGGACTGGGGAATCCACAATGTAAACTGGAGACACTGAGGTCAGTTCTTCAGGGGGTTGAAGTAGGGAAACTTCCAGGTAACTAGAGGTCACCCAGGTATGCATGTTTTAAAATCACTATTGTGTCACAGTAGCACACCATCAGCAGCAGTGCATGCTGGGAACAGTAGCCAGGTCCCCTGTCCATCAGTGACTGACTGTAGAGACAAAGCTCTGCGGCAGTCACCACATTTGTATTCCTCTACTTTGGAAGAGGCGACAGAAATCTGAACGGCAGAAGTCCAACAGCAAAGGCGATCAGATTCATTATGTGATAGGGGAAAAGGAACATTTTGTCAAATACATACAATCATTCCATTCCTTGAATCTGCTATTAGCCTGTCCAGATGATTAAAATCAATAAATCTGTGTAGCTGCTATGTAATTCTGATATTCAGAAACATGTCCAGTTACTCCTGAAGGATCAGCTGTATTTCTGACAAAAGAGTCACACCCAGGTGCTGTAGGTTGTGTGGGGGCATGGTGGTTGTGTGGAAATATCTGATATGACATGATTTCCTTTCCAGGCTGAACAGCTGTAACCTCAGTAAGGAATGCTGTGAAGCTCTGGCCTCAGCTATCAGCTCAAACTCCTCCAGTCTGAGAGAGCTGGACCTGAGTGACAATGACCTGCAGGATTCAGGAGTGGAGCTGCTCTCTGCTGGACTGGGGAATACACACTGTAAACTGGAGACTCTGAGGTCAGTTCTTCAGAGACTTCACATAAAAGCTAGACCAGGGCTTTTCAAACTATAGATGAGCCACCCCTTAAACTACAAATGGCTACTGCACCCTATACCCACACATAACATAATTACAGCGTCTCACAATCTCACTTTCCCGCTTGCTAATTTCAAAGTTAATCCATAATCCAAACACATTTTTGTAAACACAGCTAGTTAGCTAGCATCCATGAACTGCGATCTGCTGACAGAATACCAGTAATGTCTGTTTCATTAGATGCTACAGTGAAATACTAGCATGTGGTGCTTTTTGGTACTAGCTGTCTACATGTAATGAGTATAATGATTTTCATCATTTCATCTGGCATTTTTTTTTACATTTACAATTTACTTTGTGCACAAGCCATCACTCACAACAGCCTTATGGAATTTTGACCCGGATCCCTTCCCCCAACTCCCCTCCAGGGGGGAGTGACCCACGATTTCAATACCACTGAACTAGACTGGACTAGTAATAGAGGATTTAACTAAGGATTTAACTAACTACCCAAGCATGTAAATATAGTAAGATGACATGACATTAATTATTATTTACTATCATGGGGGGAGTATAGCATAGTGGCAAGGAGCAGGACTCGTAACCGAAAGGTTACCAGCTCAATTCCCCACTGGGGCACTGCTGCTGAACCCTTGGGCAACGTACTTAACCCACAGTTGCCTCAGTAAATATCCAGGTGTATAAATGGATGAGAAATAAATGGATTCATAAGAACTATAATCTCTGTAAGTCACCCTGGATAAAAGCATCTGCTAAATGTCAATAATGTAATGTAAAGTACTGTAATATCAATACCACTGACCTAGATGAGACTGGTAATAGGCTTTGCAAAATAGTGAATTGTTTGGACAAAAAGTAATCACAGTACTGTGGTTACAAATATTACTATGAACAGATTTCCAGGTTTGTTGAAAGATGGAACAATGCTGGAATGTTGAATTGTTCACTGGAACTAGCTCATGCTTAAAGACTGTCTTTTTAACATCAATAACAACATTATCTGAAATGAGCTGTGCAGGAGAGTAAAGAGCTTTTCTCCTTCTCTCTGCAGCCTGTCAGGCTGTAGAGTCACAGAGAGAGGCTGTGTTTCTCTGGCTTCAGCTCTGCATAAAAACCCCTCACACCTGAGAGAGCTGGATCTGAGCTACAATCACCCAGGAGAGTCAGGAGTGAGAGCGCTCTCTGCTGGACTGGAGGACCCCAAATGTAAACTGGAGACACTCAGGTGAGATCTTCTTGGTTGAAATGTGAAAGTATGAAAAAAAACTAATCCACCCACATTAGAAGGTTTTGGACTGAGTTAATGAAATCTTGAGAACAAACCAAAAATCTGGTTTGGTTTTATTGACATAGTTCATAAACAGAAAAAAAAGCCTTGTTGTATCTCCCCCTGTGAGATGGACACTGATATAAAGACTGTGTCTCTGTGAGAACAGGAAAGTCCTGACAGTGTGTGGAGCTCTCCCATTGTCACAGGGCTCTGAGTTTCCACACTGCACTTCATAGACAGGCTGTGTGTCACTCAATCACTGTCTGTTCTTCTGGTTTTCCTGCAGTGTGGACCATGGTGGTGAGTGCAGGATCAAACCAGGGCTAAAGAAATGTAAGTCTGTTTGAAGTTATTTATTAACTGTACCAAAAATGTCATGGGAGTTCGACCTGGACACCATCATTGATAGAGAAATAGAAAAAAAATATATTTCAGAAATTCCCTGCTCCAACACAGCTGATTCAAATGATCCATTTGTTATTAAGCAGCTTCAGGAGTTCACAACAAGTTGATCATTTGAATCAGCTGTGCTGGAGCAGGGAGAGATCTAAAACATGCAGTACAAGTGGTCCTCCAGGAGAGGTTTGGGAAACACTGATCTAGATCATTAATAAAGCTTTCACTGACCTAGTCATGTACTGTGCATTTGAAACAAGAACCAAGATCTCAACATCAGAATAGCATTTTCCAGCATACTTCCTGGTCTTACCTGCAGATGCCTGTCAGCTCACACTGGACCCCAACACAGTACACAGAAAACTGTCTCTGTCTGAGGGGCACAGGAAGGTGACCCACACGAGACAAGGAGAGCCATACTCTGATCATCCAGAGAGATTTGAGTATTGGACTCAAGTGCTGTGCAGAGAGGGTCTGTCTGGGCGCTGTTACTGGGAGGCTGAGTGGAGTGGGAGGTGGACTCATATAGGAGTGGCATATAAAGGAATCAGCAGGAAAAAAGAAGACAGTCGTCTTGGACACAATAACCAGTCCTGGTGTTTGGCCTTCTGTGGTAGTTACACTGTCTGGCACAATAAAGAGGAAACTCCCATATCTGCCCCTCCCTCCCCCTCCTGCAGAGTAGGAGTGTATCTGGACTGGCCGGCCGGCACTCTGTCCTTCTACAGCGTCTCCTCTGATACACTGACCCTCCTGCACACATTCCACACAACATTCACAGAGCCCCTCTATCCTGGGTTTACTGTTGGGCTTGACTGCCCAGTGTCCCTGTGCCAGCTGGAATAGAGTCCTGTGTCCTGGAGCATCACGTGTGTCTTTAGGTACCTGAGTCAGAGAGGAGGACAAGACGGAGGAGAAAATGTTCCTCTGGACACACTCAACAAGATCCGTGTCATTTCCTTACGGGGCTTCAGAAAATGCTTTTGCTCTTCATTTCTGTTGATGTCCAACCACTACACATCTGATTTGATGAAATAGGTATTCCCACATTTGTTAGTTTGTTTGTACATACTACACATTTATACTGAACTCTTCTTCAGAAAGTATTTATTTTGTCATTCTTCTGTTGTCCAACCAGTGTAAACTGAGACACATGGAAGAGATTTCCTTTGGTCACTGAGAGCAAGAGCTCAAGTAAAGTATTGATTACAGCTGTTAATAGTGCTTTATATTTGTGACTCTTACCTGTGAATGAGTACAGTTATGCTGAGAGCCAATGCAGACTGATTGGCTGCAAAATAAAGACTGCACCCTGGATTACATATGGCTTCAGCAAAATTCCCACCAAAATTTTCATTGCAAGAAAGATAAAGAGATCTCTCTGACTGCTTCTCCTGACATCACTAATGAGAGCTTACAGTAGAATGTTCTGCCTTAATACAAGACTTCAGGCCTTTAGTGATGTAGGAATGTTGATACAATATTGTAGCCTAGTTATGAGTGGTTGGAGAAAACTTAATATTGAACATTTTCACACTGAGCAATGAATAGTTCACACAGGAAAAGATAAATTAAAAAAAAAAACATGAACTTGAAATTTTTTGAAAAATTCAGACACAATCCTAATGTGTACAAGAAGGTAATGAGGACCTTTCAACTGTAAATCTAAAATTTAAAAATCATTGTCACTGAGTAATGAGTCAGCATTCTTTAATATTCTTTAGTAAAAATATGTACCTGAAGAGTCAAAAACTCTCCGACAGCCGAACACTTGAAGCAAATCATTCTATCTATGCTTAAATCTACGGGCATAGAGATGGTAGCCTTTTGACATAGAGGGGTTGACATTGTAAATTTGCTCCTGAAACAGAAGCACTTGCTGGATCTGTGCATTGAAATGTTGTGCATTTCACCAGTGAACGTATCGTTTCAGTGTACTGTATGTGCCATTTCTCCTCTGTAAATGGCTTTGTGCGTCTCACCAGCGTTTGGAAATGGACGTGGTGGTTCTGAATTTTGCATCAAAAGTTAACTCACATGAACACAAAGCTCAACATTCACTAAAAACAAACTAAAACGGACATTTTTAAAAGCCAATTACTAATAAATGAAACTTCTAGTTTTAGGTGAAGGTGAGTGGTTAAATGGGACACAAATGCAATGACTTGAATTTAATTTTGTATTTATTTACTTTTTTTTGTTAGCATTCATCATGTGGAAAAAAAGATTTGCTTAAATTTCAATTAAATTTTAGAAATTGTTGGTAGAACCTACTCCTGGATATATAGTACTTCTGCTTACCATCCATATACAATAGAAACTTTCTAATTAGGTCATATTATAATAAATCGAGTCTGTTTCTCCACTATAGACTCTTTCTCTGGCACCCCATAAACACCCTGCAACACAGCCATATTTGAAATGTTGGTTTATTTATGCAACAATACTGACATATTGTTGAATGTTTACTGAATTTATTCAGAGTAAACTTCTTTCCCAAGACAACAGCACTGCCCTGTCTTGTACTCAAACCCACAGCCTTCTGGACATAAATTCCCTAAAAACAACCCCATGCTGGCACCGAGCACTGCTATATTTCCGAGCTGGACCTCCAGCCATAACGGAGTTCCTGTTGGGGTTCAAGTGGATCCGAAGTAAATTTACTCTCTTATGCTCCACACCACAATGAGTTGTTTCATCTGAATCAGGGGCGATTCTAGTTATTGAAAAGATCAGAGGCTAAGTCAAGTTTGCCTGGGGCTTGTCTCTTTTATTGAAGGGAAATCAGCATTAGTAGGTTGTGGAGGTTATATCTACCTTTATAATAAATACCACACCTTTGAAAGCTGCAAGTCAAGTTCCACAGTCTCATTTTTCTATAAGCACCTCCTTTTCAGGGCGAAAATATTCGGGGCTATAGCCCTGAATGATCGGACCTAACGACACCACTGATCTGAAACCTTTTAGTGGTCTCAAAGTCTCAACTCAAAAGAACACAAACCATGAAGTCAATAGCTTCTCTTGGAATATTATATTTTAAACTATTGGGTGCAGTTATGTGTACACCATGTCATTTAAAGCCTAAGAATGTTATAAAGTTTTACCAGAGCTAAAAATACACAGTAACATATGCATGCTAAATAAAGAAGAGGTAATCAGGAATAGGCCAGGACGACATTAAACTGAGAAATGAATAAAACTGCAATGGATATGACAAGGGAAGACACTGATCAAACCACTGCTGGCTCCTCCATAAACACAAGCAATAGCAGATACTGGATATTCACTGAGGTAAATACTGGACCAGCCCTGAAGGCTTCAGCTGAGCAAAAACCTATAAATAGAGAGGAATGAGTTAGGAGTAAAACTCAGGCAGGAGAAACTGCTGGTGAGGGATTACGAGTCAAGATCCTATGTTTTAATAAGGTTATTTTAATGGTAAAAAAAAAAAAAATCGCCCTAACAGATTCAGGTAATGAGCCTTGTTTATATTCAGCATATTCATCAGTCCAAGTGTAATGTTTTCGTTAATGGCATTGAACATATCAATACTACTAAACACGAGGGGGCACAACAGCTGGTGGACTCTCTGGAAAAGTTACCAGCTGGATGGCATTCTTTCCCTCAGGTTTTGGGCAAACTAATGCACCGTGCAGCAGGGTCTGAATGAGGAGGAAGGAAGCACACCCCCTTCTCTTTAACAAACCTCAACAAAACTGACGCTCTTATGCCCACATCCCTTCTACCTGTTGCAGGTTTTTTTGGGTTGTATACAAAGGTTTTCCTTTAGCCTCTGTCTTTCCCACCTAGCAATAGTTGCTTTGATATGGGACTTCACTCTTGCTAAATAGAAGAGTAATATCCACCTTTCCCTGCCACCTCATCCCCTCCCTGACACCCAGAAAACGCCTGCTCCCCTCCTATTCCTGGTGGTCCTCTAGTGCTAAAGCCATTCAGAATGAAGACATGGAGCCTCTGAGCTAAGGCCCTGCAGGATTCTTAATCAGTCTAGCACTGGGCAGCAGCCAATCACAGCCAGCCAATCAGCCACATTCACAGAGGATGAGCAATCAATCACAAACGGGATCTTTCGTAAAGGGGAGCTGCGGACGGGAAACACAAGAATTGCAATGGGTGGAAATTAGCACACCACTGCAGGAGGGGCTGCATATGTGACAGCCAAAATAGCCAAACTCCACAGCAGTAAGTCAGTGATGCATATTTATACTCTAATACATGATAAACATTAGTACCACACAATAAAGTAAGAAGACAAAGAAGGCAGGAGTAAATAACATACCTTGCTCACCTTCAGTTTACTTTCAGTCTAATGTTCCAATGAATGTTTCAAGTGCCAAACATGTATAAAGAGGAAACGTGGATTCTGTGGAAAAATAGCCAGTGTAGAAACCCGTTTCTCAGGCTTTGGGTGAACTGAAAGTATGCTGCAGGAGGGTACAGGAAGGGGCAGGGCAGGGAGTTATGCAGGGCATATGCCAGCTCTCGCATTTTTGAGGGGTGAGATTTCCCTGCCAGCTTCAGTAGGGACAAACCGCTGTGCTACGATGACTATAGCATAAGGCATATGCATGCAAATGTTTGATAAATGAAGCTCTTGCTCCTTTTAGATCACCTTAGGATGTTGAGCAATATTGTGGAATAGCCTTTTCAGAATATTTTATGGTGCAACTCCACCTTGTGGAGGCAAAACATGACACAGACAGTCAAAAATATGACCAACAGACAAATGTTTAAAACATCAGGATCCAGACTGCGTCGTTAGGATGCGTGTTAGGATGCGTGTTAGGATGCGTGTTAGGATGCGTGTTTGGATGCGTGTTAGGATGCGTGTTTGGATGCGTGTTTGGATGCGTGTTAGGATGCGTGTTAGGATGCGTGTTTGGATGCGTGTTAGGATGCGTGTTAGGATGCGTGTTAGGATGCGTGTTAGGATGCGTGTTTGGAATGCGTGTTAGGATGCGTGTTTGGATGCGTGTTTGGATGCGTGTTAGGATGCGTGTTAGGATGCGTGTTAGGATGCGTGTTTGGAATGCGTGTTAGGTTGTGTGTTAGGATGCGTGTTTGGAATGCGTGTTAGGATGCGTGTTAGGATGCGTGTTAGGATGCGTGTTAGGATGCATAAGGATGCGTGTTAGGATGTGTGTTAGGTTGTGTGTTAGGATGCGTGTTAGGATGTGTGTTAGGATGTGATCGCTTCTGTTCAGCATGTACCACTGTTCCTATGACTTTATGAGCTACACTTTGATGCTCTTTGTGATGCACTGGATTAAAGTTTCAGTAATTGACTAAAAGGTAAATAAAACACTGTGGACATCAAGCAGACAGGGACCTGTGTTTTTATAACCACAGAAGGTCTACAAGGCAATCTCTTTTTTTCCCATTTTCTCCCCAATTTGGAATGGCCCATTCCCCGAATTCTGGAATGTCCAATTTGTCATCATCGATGTTCGGTCCCGTTGCACAACCCCCACTGTCAATCCGGGAGAGCGTGGACAAGCACGTGCCCTCCTCCGAGACACGGGATGTCAGCCACTGCTTCTTTTTGCCCCGCGGTCCACAAGCTAAGCTAGCACAGAGATGAGTCGGAGGAAGACATTTCATATGCAGCTTTGCGCCTGATCAACCAGCAGGGGTCGCTGTTGCTAATGGGACGTACCCACCCCTATCCCTGGCGGAACGAAGCTAATGTGTTCCGCCTGTGAGCTCCCTGTCACTGTCGGCTCGTGACATGGTCAGGTTGGAACCCGGGCCTACACTCGGAATGAATACTTTTACCGACTGAGCCACTCGGAAGCTGACAATCTCTTTCTTGATAACGCTGAACTCTCATAATAAGCTTAAAAAGCTTTGCAAAGTCCACTTTCATAGCACAGAGAAAAGTCTGTTTGAGGCTGGTTAGTCATCATAGGACCTTATTCATTATAGTGACAAACCAACAGCCTGATCAAACTAACTATTCAACAGTTTTCTTTGCACACTCTGCATACTGTGCAGTGAGTACAGGGGTGGCAGTGTAGCATAGTGGGTAAGACGCGGGACTTGGAACTGAGAGGTTGCCGGTTTGATTCCCCGCTGGAGCACTGCTGCTGTGCCCTTGGGCAAAGTACTTAACCCACAACAGCCTCAGTAAATATCCAGCTGTATAAATGGATAACATTGTTAAAAAAACAAATAAAATCCTGTTGATGTAAATCGCTCTGGATTAAAGGATCTGCTAAATGCCAGTAATGTAATGCTCAGAGACACAGAAACTGCTTGCTAAAGATGTGAACACTCTTCTCAGATGTTAATATTTTGATATGAGGAAGGTCACTATGCTCCTTCCAGTACCAAAATTATGAAATATGTTCAGTAATGCCCTGTATGCCATATGCTCACTTAGATTATATATTCATATCATCCTATGATGGAGGGTAATGTTTTACATTCTATTTACTTATTAGCATGACAGCGATATACTGGAGGGACATAAACCCATTCTGTGGGGTCAGCTGGAAGGTAAAGGATGTGATGGTTGTTGTTGCCATAATGATGAAATCTTTTGGTAAAGAGCCATTCCTCACGATCACACTGGAGATCCTGAAATGTTGTTCAGAGGCTGAAGACAGACCAGGAAAAGAATAAAAAGAGATGCCCTTGGAAAGAGTTAAATAAGCAAAAAAACAGTTCTGAATATCTAGTGTGCATTAAACATGACTGCCATGCCTCCCTAAAAAAAGTAAACTAAAAAAAAAACACTTAAGATATGATGCCCCTAAAACTGTTCACATTTGTCTAACGTGTGGTTGAAGTGATTCATCTCCAACGGTGCATATTTTTTTAAGAGGTCATCAATGTTATTAGAATGTTCTGAACATTCTAACCAGAAAGCCTACCATGTATCCGTGCTTTCAAAGGTCAAAGGCCAACGTAAAAGACTTATCATTCTGAATACAATCCTTCATTTTCTTTTTGATATTTTAATAGAATGTTAATGTGATTGAGAATGATGTGTCTTTGATTTTAGCTTAATATCAACTAAAAATCTGCGAGTCTAAATTTAAACGCCTAAGAAAGTGAAATTATGAAATATTTTTAAAGCCATTGCCATAATTAAAAAGTATGCTATTAAAATATAAATACCAAAAAACAAGGCTGTAAAATAAATTCACTTTTGTAGGAAATGCAATCAGTAACAATGGGCCAGTTGATATTCCAGACATTAAAATGACATCTTTATAAAGGTATGATTTACTAATACTCAGGAAACAAATAAATGAAACCATCATGGTCACGATGGTTGATTCTAGGGAAGGTAATCTGTGGTAACTGGCCAGATCACATTCCATTCTTCACATTAAATATAACATTCAGAGTAACGAGATCCAGTCCCTATCGCGCCTCTGATAGCATCAGTGCCAACTACAGCCAGGGGGTAGAAGAATCAACAAATTTGGCCATTTTTGGACCTGTGTACAGCTGAGTAGCCTACAGTCTGTATAATGTGAAGTGAAGTCAGACCAGTAAGTACCTGTGCACAGGTGAGTACAGTCCATGTAGTATGAAGTGAAGTGGGTGTAGATGAGGAAGGGCGTTTAGGGTCAGTGCTGCAGTTACCTGTGTTACTACTCAATGAAGACATGAGAAAGTCTGATCAAACTGCTGCTAGGTTCACTATAAGCCCAGGCAATAGTAGATATTGTAATTTCACTCCAGGAAATATTGAGCCAACTGCGAAGGCTTCTAAATGATGAGAGAGAATAAGGAGTAAAAATCAGAGTCAGGAGAACCAGCAGATGAGGGGTTCTGAGTCTTTTGGGGTTTGTTATGTTTTTTGTTTATTTTGAGATACTGTGCCATGGTGCAATTGTTTAAATCAGTAATCACATTTTTTCACTCCAAGCCTAATGTTGCAGTTATGATTGCAAGTGCAAGGAGGAAACTAATTGCTATTACACAAAAAACTGGCTGGGTGGCATTCATTTCTCTGTGTTTTGGACAATGTAAGAAAGGGTGAATGTAGAGGGAGTGGGGGCAGAGTGTGGGAGGGGGTAAATGTAGAGGGAGTGGGGGCAGAGTGTGGGAGGGGGTAGATGTAGAGGGAGTGGGGGCAGAATGTGGGAGGGGGTAGATGTAGAGGGAGTGGGGGCAGAGTGTGGGAGGGGGTAGATGTAGAGGGAGTGGGGGCAGAGTGTGGGAGGGGGTAGATGTAGAGGGAGTGGGGGCAGAGTGTGGGAGGGGGTAGATGTAGAGGGAGTGGGGGCAGAGTGTGGGAGGGGGTGAATGTAGAGGGAGTGGGGGCAGAGTGTGGGAGGGGGTGAATGTAGAGGGAGTGGGGGCAGAGTGTGGGAGGGGGTGAATGTAGAGGGAGTGGGGGCAGAGTGTGGGAGGGGGTAGATGTAGAGGGAGTGGGGGCAGAATGTGGGAGGGGGTAGATGTAGAGGGAGTGGGGGCAGAGTGTGGGAGGGGGTTAGGGTTAGGCTCACAACTGGTATGGGATTGCCTTAGTTGTGCTTGTCATGTCAATAGCTAAAATATTCTTTTTGATATTTAGGGGTTTACATTGAAAACACTTCACATTTTCGTTCTCATAACTACATTTCACATTCACTAACATGGATAGAGTGTTCAGAACCTGAACATTCTAACACGTGCGATGCCTTAATGGCCGTGCTACAACAGCCACGGGTACAGACCATCTCTCCAGCAAAGCGCCTGGAGAGACGCCTCAAACTTTACTTTGTAGTTAATATAGAAATACTTTATGTGTACCAAAATAAAATAAAACCACACACAAGAGATAATAATAAGCAGTCTTTTAAAATCACAAAAATAAAACCTGAGATCGGTACGCCAGGATTATGTATTTTAAACAGTTATGTAATAAACGACGGGGACATTTCATTAGTTTGTTACCTTCATTGTATTATGCCTGGGAGTGCTGATTCTTATGGGATCAAAAATCAACAAACTAATCAAAATATCTGATAGCGTATCTGTAGTCACTTGACAATGATCTGACAAAACATCACTCTCTCGGAAATTTTGTTAATTTTGCAGGGGCAAAATTATTATAAATCAAAATTATGAATTGTTTGATAGTTATTGTGGCTAATACAACTGTGTGCGTGTGCATTAACTGTGTGAAATGCTCTCCAATGGCAGATGTTTATATGCATCAAACAGCGTTGAAGGCGGTTTTTAAAACGTGTCTGCGTTTGAACCTAAGGAGCTGACTGAGTGAATATGAACACTGGCACAGCGATGCACCGCACGGACAGAGCAATGAACAGCCGTACGTTAAAACACTAAAAGAGGCTGTAGAAAGGCAAATTAAATATTACAACACCGATCAGCTTAAGAGAATAGCTTTTAGTCAACTGGGTCACAATTCCCTTAATACGGCCAGGATTTTTACTCCTTGAGAAATGCGCAAATGTAGAATCCCCGGCCCTTAGATAATCAGACACCGTGTCCTACCACAAGAGAACTGTAATGGAATTGTCTTTGGATGAAATCCGGGATAAATCTGAAGATATTTCGTAGTCTAGGACAGGGGTCTAAACCTCTAGAAAAGTTTTTTTTTTTTTTTTTTTTTACTATTCTGTCGCCAGTTAGAGACCTTTCCTCTATGCTTTCACACAGTTTCCCAGATGAGTTTTATCAATCCATGAAAGTAAATTCAGAAAACTGAGGGTAACAAAACTTAGGGCAGTGGACTGACTTTCAGTAAGATGCATAAGCGACGTTCTCACGCCATTTTATTTGTATTATTATTTTTGTTGTTGTTTGTTTGTTTCGCGTGCTCCTGTTGCCCCTTCACTAGTGCAGGTTTACATATTACGCAGTATGCCATCGCCCCCCCCATTATTCAAACAAAGATAAACTTCTGCATATGTAACAGGTCCGATCGCGGCTCCTGGCCCGTGCTTACAATTTATAGCGCATTGTCTGAGTTACTCACTCCCTTGTTTTCTGGTTTAGGAGATGGCTGACCTAATACTGAAGACCCTGGAGGAGTTAGAACAGAAAGACTTTAAAAAGTTCAGGCTCTATTTGAATGAAAAAGTGCTGGAAGGATATAAACCCATTCCACGGGGACACCTGGAGGGTAAAGATGTGCCAGACGTTGTTAACATTATGATGAAATCGTATCGCAAAGAGCCGTCCCTCAGGATCACACTGGAGATCCTGAAGAAAATTCAGAGAAATGATCTTGTTAAGAGCCTGCAACAAAATCAGGAAAAGAGTAAGATATCCATAAACACACAAAGATATAAAACACAAACACTTGTTCTCAAAAGTAAATTAAAGAAACATCAAGAAGTGATATGAGTCAAACACTTAAATGTATTTAGACTTGCTAATGCAGTGTATTTGAGTAACAACAAAAAGATGTACACTAACACAGAGCGTCTGAACATGGATATTAAATTATTTGATTTTGGTGCCCATTTTATATTAGTGTTGTTAAATTACTGTAATTTTTTGTGACGTTCTTCCTCTGCATCCTAACACTGTGTTGCTCTCACTCTCTGTAGTCTCTTCATGCACCATGAAGGGGTCAGAGGTCACAGATCCATCTAGGTCACTTGGTGAGCAGACAAATCAGAGACAATCACTGAGTTCATTAAGTCCAGTTGTGGCATGCTGATCAGAGCTGGAAACATAGAGTACCAATCAAAAGTTTGGACACACTTTTCTTTATTTATTTTATTTATCTTCTTTATTTTTAGTATTTTCCATATTTTAGAATAGTAGGATAAAGACATCAAAATTATGAAACAACACAAATGGAATTATGCAGTGACCAAAAAGTGTTATAAACAAATCTTATATTTTAGATTCTTCAAAATAGCCAAAATTTTGAAAAGAAATTCATACATAGGTATCAACTTCACAATTTACATTTGTTTAAGAAACAAATCTCAAGTATTTAAGCATAAGTCTTTAGGTGAAAATGTCTTTGAATGCATGTTTGCCATTAGCTTAATCAGGTACGTCCAAACCTTTGACTGGTACTATACCATAACTCTGAGTTATGAAAAATAACGAACATTCAGAATTAAATGTGTGCCAAAAGCAGTGGGGGTAGACATTGACACGCAAAGTCAATTTCAGTTAAAACACAACTGGCTACACAAATGGATTCTTTTGAAAAACACACATTTCTGTTTCCTTCAGATGCCACATTGAAATCCATCCTGGTGAAGAAATACAGATACATATATGAGGGTTTGGCTGAACAAGGAAATACTTCAGCTTTTGATAAGATCTACACAGAGCTCTACATCACAGAGGGTGGAAGTGGTCTGGTAAATAATCAACATGAGGTCAGACAGATTGAGACAGCATCCAAGAAACCAGCCCAAGAGACTGATATCAAAAGCAATGACATCTTTAAACCCTTACCTGGACAAGACAAACAGATCAGAGCTGTGCTGACAAAGGGAATTGCTGGTGTTGGAAAAACTGTCTCTGTGCAGAAGTTCATTCTTGACTGGGCAGAAGGAAAAGCCAATCAGGATATTCATTTCATATTTCCTATACCTTTCCGAGAACTGAATGCAATCAAGATTAAAAAATGCAGACTGGGAGAGTTACTTCACAAACTCTTCCCAAAAATCAAAGAGTCTGAATTTGTATCCATTGAGTGTAATAATTACAAAGTTGTGTTCATCTTTGATGGTCTGGATGAGTGTCGACTTCCCTTAGATTTCCAGAACAATAAAATCTGGTATGATGTCACAGAACCAACATCAGTGGACGTGCTGCTGACAAACCTCATTAAGGGGAATCTGCTTCCCTCTGCTCTCCTCTGGATCACCACCCGACCAGCAGCAGCCAATCAGATCCCTCCTGAGTGTATCCAGCGGGTGACAGAGGTACGAGGATTTAATGATCCACAGAAGGAGGAATACTTCATGAAGAGATTCAGTGATCAGAACCTGGCCAGCAGAATTATCACACACATAAAGTCATCAAGGAGCCTCTACATCATGTGTCACATACCAGTCTTCTGTTGGATTGCAGCCACTGTTCTTGAGAGAATAATGAGGCAGTCAGACAGCGGAGAAATCCCTACAACTCTGACACAATTGTACACAAACTTTCTTCTCCTTCAGGCAAACACGAAGAAAGAGCATGATCCTAAAAAAGGTCAGGCAAATTCTGTTCTGAACAACAAGTCCCCCATTCTGAAACTGGGGAAGCTGGCTTTTGAGCAGCTGGAAAAGGGAAATCTCATCTTCTATGAGGAAGACCTGAGAGAGAGTGGCATTGATGTCACTGAGATTTCAGTGTACTCTGGGGTGTGCACCGAATTCTTTAAACAAGAGTCTGACGTACTACAACAGAAAGTGTACTCCTTCATGCATCTGAGCATTCAGGAGTATCTTGCTGCTCTGTATGTGTTTGTGTCATACAGAAACGGCAACAGAAATCTACTTGACCAAACCCTCATTGGTAAATTAAGTAGATTCATCTCCTTCTCAAACTTAGCTGTGCTGCTCAAAACTGCAGTGGACAGGGCCTTAGAGAGTGAGAATGGACACCTGGACCTTTTCCTCCGCTTCCTTCTTGGCCTCTCCCTGGACTCCAATCAGACTCTCTTACGAGGCCTACTGGCACAGACAGGAAGCAGCTCACAGAGCATTGAGGAAACAGTCCAGTATGTTAAAGAGAAGATCAGGGAGAACCCGTCTCCAGAGAGGACCATCAATCTGTTCCACTGTCTGAATGAACTGAATGACCATTCTCTAGTGGAGGAGATCCAAAGATACTTGAGCTCAGGAAGTCATTCAATGGAAGAGCTCAAACTGGAACAGCTTTCTGCTCTGGCCTTTGTGTTGCTGATGTCAGAGAAGGAACTGGATGTGTTTGACTTGAAGAAATACAAGCGATCAGAAGAAGGTCTTCTGAGGCTGCTGCAAGTTCTCAAGGTTTCCAGAAGAGCTCTGTGAGTTCTGTCATACTTTGGTGTAGCACTGAAAATTAGTCACAAACAAACCACAATGCTTCAAAAGACAAGTCAAAAAATTACAATATCCAAGTAGGCCAATGAAGGGTGTTGTGTGGAATTATCTGATATGACATGATTTCCTTTCTAGGCTGAACAGCTGTAACCTCAGTAATGAATGCTGTGAAGCTCTGGCCTCAGCTATCAGCTCAAACTCCTCCAGTCTGAGAGAGCTGGACCTGAGTGACAATGAGCTGCAGGATTCAGGAGTGGAGCTGCTCTCTGCTGGACTGGGGAATCCACACTGTAAACTGAGACACTGAGGTCAGTTCAGGTATTTGAATTACAGTCTAGAGAGATTCGTTATGTTTAGTGATTCAGTAAACACAGCAACTGTATTAGAAGTGATATACCCTTCATCCAATTTGACAACATTTTGTGGACAACAGCTATAACATTACCAACAAATACCAATAATGCAATGTCATGTAACATGAAAGAAACAGCAAATAAATTTAATATGGCTAGTTCTTAATTTTACCTGTGTCAGTGAAATAATCAATTAAAATGTAACTTAGATCCGAGGTTTTGATTTAATTAAAAGATTTAATAGATTTATTTTACCATATGGTAGTAGTCCTTGCAGATCAATGAAGGTGTTATTGCCCATTTGCTCCAAAGAGTTAAAAGTTAACAAAATATGTACCATGTGCCATAACTGTCAAATAATTTATAACATCTGTGTCCCTACACCAGGTATGTGACAGATCAAGAAGAGTAAGACAGGTTTATTTTTCTCTCATTGCTCCCATTTGCAGAGAGAGGACAGGGTGGCCTCTATCTGGGTGGGCTTATCTGATTCTCTGAGCCTGATATCAGCCCATCCAGATAATATAAAGTTATTCCAGTTCTGATGTCAATGAACACAACCAGTCACACCTGAAGGGTTGTGAATATTTCTGACGGCAGAGCCAGGGGGCTGGGGGGTGGGTGAATTCTGATATGACATGAATTCCTTTCCAGGCTGAACAGCTGTAACCTCAGTAAGGAATGCTGTGAAGCTCTGGCCTCAGCTATCAGCTCAAACTCCTCCAGTCTGAGAGAGCTGGACCTGAGTGACAATGAGCTGCAGGATTCAGGAGTGGAGCTGCTCTCTGCTGGACTGGGGAATCAACACTGTAAACTGGAGACACTGAGGTCAGCTCCTATCAGGGGCTTGATAAGGAGGTTAAAATGATGTAAAAGGCACATACATTCATTTAATGATTTAATACCCTAAAAATAGGATTTTCATATCTGTTCCAATGTGTTTCAGGGGTAATCATGAAATCACTGACAGTACAGTTTGCCTGATAATTCACTATTTAGCAACACAATTATAAAATGGTAAAAGCAATCACTTCTCACCAAACCAAATTGTGTTCAGCGCTGGGAGAGTGAAGAGCTTTTCTCCTTCTTTCTGCAGGCTGTCACTGTGTCAAGTCACAGAGAGAGGCTGTGTTTCTCTGGCTTTGGCTCTGCATAAAAACCCCTCACACTTGAGACAGATTGACCTGAGCTACAATCACCCAGGAGACTCAGGAGTGAGAGCGCTCTCTGCTGGACTGAAGGATCCCAACTGCAAACTGCAGAAACTGGGGTGGGTTCTAAAATTGAACTGATAAAAATAAAAGGTATGAGATAATTTTCAGGTGAGATAGACATGATGTCACAGTGAGAACAGGAAAGTGCTGACAGTGTGTGGAGCTCTCCCATTGTCACAGGGCTCTGAGTTTCCACACTGCACTTCATAGACAGGCTGTGTGTCACTCAATCACTGTCTGTTTCTCTGGTTTCCCTGCAGTGTGGACCATGGTGGTGAGTGCAGGATCAAACCAGCACCGAGGAAATGTAAGTTTTTATTTTCAGTCACTCATAAAATGTAACTACAATGAGGAGAGTTTATGCCTGATGTAAAGATCTCTTCCAGTGTAACACCATATGTAGAGACTGATGCAGTCTAACCGCAGTAAACATCAATGTTAACATATAACACTTATACATTTTACCTTTGTTGTTCTTATGCAACTTTTTTTTAAATTTCAGCAAACACTAATGTCAATCTTATGGAAGAACTGAAATAAACTGAAAATGTGTGTGCCTCGTATGCCTCAATTTGTTTCTCAGTATTGAGGACAAAGAACATGTGGCCGAGGGTTGCAGCAGAATTACTGAGGATTGTACACCACACTTTAACAGTTTCAATATACAGTTTAAGTCCAGTTTTACTGTTTTACTGTTTTACTATTTACTGCCAGATCATTAATATTTATTTTATTCATACCAGAGTATCAGTTTCCAGAATGTTTCCTATATTATACTGTCTCCTTATTGTATGTATGTGTGTGTATGTGTGTGCGTGTGTGTGTATGTGTGTGTGTGTGTGCGCGTGTGTGTGTGTGTGTGTGTTCCCTCCCTCCGATCTGCAGATGCCTGCCAGCTCACACTGGACCCCAACACAGCACACAGAAACCTGTCTCTGTCTGAGGGGAACAGGAAGGCGAAATGGGAGATAAAGGAGCAGCCATATCCTGATCATCCAGAGAGGTTTGATAAGTGGAACCAGGTGCTGTGCAGAGAGGGTCTGACTGGACGCTGCTACTGGGAGGTTCAGC
The DNA here is from genome assembly GCF_013368585.1 of Megalops cyprinoides. NCBI lineage: Eukaryota > Metazoa > Chordata > Actinopteri > Elopiformes > Megalopidae > Megalops > Megalops cyprinoides. The sequence goes on along the minus strand of NC_050584.1, from coordinate 68,468,021 downwards.
AGATTAATATGTTGACTGACATTGGGGTGGCATACAAAGGAATCACAAGGAAAGGAGACAGTGACGACAGTTGCCTTGGACACAATGACAAGTCCTGGTGTTTGTTCTCCTTCCTGGACAATTACTATGTCAGGCACAATAAACAGGACACTCCGGTACCCCACCACCCCTCCCACTCCCACAGAGTAGGAGTGTATCTGGACTGGCCGGCCGGCACTCTGTCCTTCTACAGCATCTCCTCTGACACACTGACCCTCCTGCACACATTCCACACCACATTCACCGAGCCCCTCTACCCTGGGTTTGGAGTTGGTTCTGGTTCCACAGTGTCCCTGTGCCAGCTGGTTTAGACTCCTGTGTCCTGGAGGAACACCTGTCTCCTCAGTGAGTTAGAGAGGGGAAGAGTTAGAGGTCACCCAGGAAAAGTGTGTCTGGACACACTGAATAATATTCATAACTTCCCTTTATGAGGCTTCAGAAAATATGTTTTTTGTTCTTATCTTTCTCTTTCTCCATGTCCAACCACTACACACCGAAAAAAACATGGAAATTCTCTGATTATATATGGTAGGTACTGCCATGTTTGTTACATGAAAAAACAATTATGGGATGTAGAGACATGTCCATCTGTGTAATAGTGAATTATTCATATATTCATACATTGTTCCATTCAAGGGCAGCCATTTGTCAGGCTCCAAGACATTAAACCCAATGAAAGTGTATCGTTGGACATAATAAACATTTAAATTTAACTCTTCTTCAGAAACCATTTATTCTGCTGTTCCTCTGTTTAATGTCTAACCTGTACAAACTAAAAGACATTGAAATTATGTGATTAATTTTAAAGGAAAAATATAGACAATTTTTCTTAGGTCACTGTCACAATCCACTGCCTTGTTCAATATTACACTCTGCATTACTTAAAACACTCCTTTTTAATAATAGATTAATAATATTTAATAATATCTCATTACGGTAATGAAGCCATATCTGAGTCATCTTAAGTTAGTCCTTCTCAGAGTGAATGCTGAATTTTGCTGTTGGCTTAGCTGGAAGTGAGTACAGATGTCTTGAGAGATGGTATTGCTGAATATGCTCACAAAGTCAAGTGCGTATTGATTTCATGTAAAATAAACACCATGTACTTAAAACCTATAGGGCAGTCAGGTTGAGATGGCCAAACATAATCACAAAAGCAGCTACAGGAAGTGGTGGCATCTCTTTGAGAAGCTGCATACAATTACAGAAGTTAAAACAATTGCTGGAGTATCTTCATGTCTGTGCCAGGCCAGATACACAAAGGTATGTGCAAATCCAACAGGAATCCTATGAAATCTGTTCACCTTCATTAGACGGATCATTAGTATTGTACTACTTATTTTCTTCCGGAGTAAATAAAATGTAACGATGCATGTGCAGTACAAAAGCCCCACTTACACCTGTGATAATGTGTTCTGCCATTGACTCAGAGACTTTGATTGCAATATTAGGATTAGAAACAATTTCTTGGAAGCAAGCTGAGATTTTATGTTAGACAGCACACCTCTTCAGAGGACCCCAAAATGTCATTAGTCCCAAGGATCCAGTTAAGATTAATTCACCCATGTCTGTAGACATGTAAAAGCAATGTTCTGTCTTTGATAGTATACGATTGATTATGTAATCATTGACTAAGGGAGTCTGAGAGTGGATGTGATGAGTTTTCAGGGATCATTTCTTTTGCTTTATTTTAATGCGTTCCATTTGTCCACTCCATCACGCATTAGTTCATCAGAGTCTCTCACCTTCTCCAGATCCCCATCCTTTCCTGCTTTGTGTTTTATTTGTCTCGTACCTTCTGCCACCTGTTTCCCGATTGAAACCACCGCCTCTCTGGACCTGACAGCTGCGTCTTGCGGCCCGTCTGCGCACTCAGCGGCTCTCCCTCCTACAGCTCCCCCTCCCACTGCCCCGACTGCAACGCTAAATGCTGCTGCCCCTGCGGTCATTACACTACAGGGTACTACTGCGCTTATTATGGGTATGAGAGCTATTCCAAATCCCGTTCCAATCAATGCACCAAGGAGCACCCCAACTGTAACGCCCACTGCTACGTTTAAGACCTTCTTAACAAACGCTTCTGTTGCCTCCTTTCTGGCTGCAGCCAGCTCAGCTTCACGGCCCGCTACTGAGCCGTATTTCTCCATCACGATCCTCTCCTGCTCCTGTCTGATGGCTTTAGCTGCCTCAGCATACATCTCGTTAGTGTAGCAGCTGTGTCCGTTCCTCTCCAGCATGGCCTCCACCTTCTGCATGAGCTCGGCGACCTGAGAGCGATCGCTCCTCTCTTGGTTGTTGAAGACATGATATCTTCCTCCACATTTCTGAACAAGCGCCTTCAGGTGCTCGTTGTCCTTGATGAAGTGCTCTACGGGTTTATTCCGGAGACTGTCACCTCTTGTGAACAGGACGATGGTGAACTTCAGGGCTTCCTCCCCAAACTGCTTTTCAATTTTCCTCACAGTTCCCATGTCCTCCTCTGTGTATCTGTCTACTTTTTGCACCAGCAGGAAGGCATGTGGACCTGGGGCCGAGAGAGAGATGCACCTCACAATCTCTCTCTTTATCTCCTCCTCAGAGAGCTCTGTGTCAAAGAATCCAGGGGTGTCAATGATAGTGTAAGCTTTTCCATTCATTGCTCTCGACACACTCTCACATCTTCGTGTCACTGAGGTGCTGCAGAAATCCTCGTTAAATATTTCTCCTCCCAGGATGGTGTTTCCTGTGCTGCTCTTCCCATTTCCTGTTTTCCCCAGTAGTACGATCCTCCTTTCTGCGGGACAAGAAGAGTCTGCCAACAAGACAGAGTTACCGACATTGAAATACAAGTCATTGAATTACAAGTATGCAACTAGAAAGGAAAGATTGAGGATTAACTAAAGTTGGGTTTAAAAAGGTCTAGCTTGGTAGTAGCTAGTAGTTATGAGCTTTGCTGGAGATGGTCTGTCATTGTGACATAAGCTGCATATGTTAGAATGTTCACATTCTGAACATTCTATCCATATTAGCCAATGACAAATTTTTCAATGTAAAATACTAAATATCTCAAAAAAATGTAGGTATTGGGACAAAAAGCACAAGCAAGGCAATCCCATCCTGGCTGAAGGTATTCTCCAAGTTTTATAAGTGTAGCTGAAAAGCTAATAGAGTAATTATTTATAAAGAATCACATGGAATAAGAAGAAATAATACAAAGAACAGTAAGCTGCCCTTTTTCATTTCATTACATTGCAAGCATTTAGCAGACGCTCTTACAAAGATTGACTTCCATCACAATACAACATAAATGTATCCATTCAATTTAAACAAGTAACAGTTTCAGACCAGCTTCACAACACTCCCAGACCAGTGACTGTGAGCATAACACTATTCAAGGCCTGCCACAAGTTGACAAAAGGCAAGCATACTGTGATACCACAGTCCAGAGAACGCAAATTCATAACACGGCATAAGATAAGATAAGACTTTATTGATCTCGAAGGAAATTATTGTGCCAGAGATTGCTCACATTACAGTAGCAAGAAACAATGGAAATAAAAAATATAGTAGGCAAAAAATAAAATACAAGAGGGTAAAAAGAATCTATAAATAAGAATGAAGTAGTCAATGCAGAATGAAATATTCAGCAGCAGGTAAGGTGCACGTTCGGATATAAAGTATTGCACCACCATTTTTAACACTCATAATACTACACACATAATTAACATCAAATGCAAGAAGTATCAGGTGTTAGTGGGCGGGGACAGAAGTGGAAGCGAGATGCTCCACCAGATGGCACTGTAGACACCACCTGAGCTGGGAGGCAGCTGAAATTTCTCACAGCTGAACTGATTCCCTTCATCAGTTCTCCGTTGAAGTGCTGCAGCTGTTCATAGTTGATTTCACTGTGATGTGCGCATGCTTGGTGAACTTTTTTATTCCTTCTTTACAATTTGGCTGTCCAATAAATTCGATATTGGGTTCAATCAGTGTTAAATATGTCTACCATGAACAAAGACATGGATATTCACAATTATTCCACAGGGGTGTAGTGCACTGTAAGTTCCTGTCAGATACTGTATGTGGAGTGTTCATTAAGCCACAAAACCAAGATACTTTTCCAAAAGTATATAGTGTAATATTTACATGTATTTGCCATTTAAAGCTTTTCAGATGTTGAGGAGCATTAGAGCACTGCCAGGTAATACACAATATCTTATCCATTTTTGGTGAAGTGTCATCATTGGTCTTATTCAACTGCTGTGTCTTCCTACCACGGTCTAAACAGAGCCAAGATGAAGGTCTGCAAGGTTGCTTCTGTCAAACATACCCTCAGGAGTGTTTTGAGAAATATGAGTAATTCATTTTGTATGAATTCCAGACGGGTTTGTGTAGTTAATGTTTTACTGTCTCATCAACATGATCTCAGAAACAAAAATATCTTCAATCACCTTTCACAGGCAATTAATATCAGAACAACTGTGACAAAGGTTGAGCTGTTATTTTCAAATCAGTTATTAAATTGTCAACGACATTTATGAATACAAATCCGTATTAAACTAGGATGATCATACGTCCTCTTTTTCCCAGATATGTCCTCGTTTTGGGACCTAAAACATGCATCTCTAAACGAGGACATGTCCGGGAAAAAGGACGTATGGTCACCCTAATTAAACTGAAAGATGAAGAAACCTGCATCTTCAGTGCATGTCTTTCTTTGATTGGCCATCACCTGCATCTTCAGCCTGGTCTGCATGGTGTGAATCTTGCTTTACTCCTTTCACAGTCTCTGGTCCTGAGTCTGGAGCTGCCTCATGTCCTCCTCCTGTTAATTGTCCTGCTATTTGCTGCACTTTTCTCTTTATGGATGCAGCTGCCCTCCAGACTGGACCCCCAGGAAGCTCATTTAACTCACCGTGATGCTTGTGCAACATCTCTACTTTCTCCAAGAGCTCCTTTACCTGGGTGTCACTGGTGTTATTGTTGGCAAAAACATGATACCTGTTCCCACATTGCTTAAGCAGCTGCTGCAGATTTGTGTCCTGTGAGATGAAGTCTTTGATATTTTTCTTCTTCAGCTTGTCTCCGTGAGTGAAGAGAACCATGGTGTGTTCATTCTCCCTCTGGCCAAACAGCTCCTGCAGAGTCTTTACCGCTGTCTTCTCTTGCTGTGTCAATCGGCCCAGCTGTATGACCAGGAGGAAAGCGTGGGGTCCAGGCTTACAGAGATCTACAGATTTCTTCACCTCTCTTTTCCATTCTTCATCTGAGAGGTCAGCGTTGAATAAGCCCGGCGTATCGACCACAGTGACTCTTCTCCCAAACACCTCCCCTTCTCCACTCTGACTGCTCAGTGTCAGAGAAGTGAAACTGACCCCAGACTCAAACACCTCTCTGCCCAGGATGGTGTTTCCTGCTGCACTCTTCCCAACTCCACTCAGGCCAGTAAGTATCATTTTCAGGGTAGATGCTCCCCCAAGCTCTGCAAGCAAGCCAAGGATATGCATGTCTTAAACAGATCTAATAATGTTTAGAATCGGCTTCCCATCACATTCCATACAGTTGTCATAGTCAACCTATTATCAGGGGAACGTGCAAGTTAATTCCTGAAAAACGGGATTCCACAACACATACTTTATGTCCTTGATGTTTCTAAAAGTTTTATATATATTATATGAAAGGATATTTTAGGGAAATAAAAACATGGATTATGAAGAAACTCTTCAGTATCAAAAGAAACCTATGACAAGGGCACTTTAGACAGAAAAAAAGCTTAATTTCTTAAATTATGGACGTCTGCTCATAGTCGGTGCTGCATAACTGCAAGTAAATGCTTGTTATGTGTTTATCAGTGGATTTTTAAAGTGGACTGGCCCATTTAAAACTGAAAGGGTACCTAGCTGATAGCTCATGGTCCTGTTTTTTCACTGTTTCTTACTTCTGGGAAATGAAGTTCAATACAGATGCTGTGTGTCTCATCAGGAGGCAGTGGGTTAAAATTTGAATGATAGGATGAAGGTTATCTGCTGAGCAAGTCAGTAATATTACACAGAGAGACACCACTGAGATCTGTAAGGAGGCATCAGGACATATATAAAGAGCTCAAGCATAGCATTTATAATTCAACACTTTATTTAGTCTTTGTGATATTATTTACATACAGAACATGCAACAGTTACTTAACATTTCCTTGAAATCTTCCATTATAAGGATCTTCATTCTACTCACTACTCAGGCAAAATTAAAAAAGGGGAAATTCTGTGTGTCAATCCAATCTGAAAGCTGTGTTGAGATAGTATTAAAACATTAAAATTGAGATGAATGGCATATGTAAATGTACTTATGGTGATGTACTGTGACCCTGCCACACTTCACTGAATACGGCACTTCGTGATCGCAGCTTTAATCCCGACACCTGCCCCTCCTCCTGTAACTGCTCCAATTCCTGCTCCTATTGCTGCTCCGACCGCAATCCCCACGGGTCCACCGAGTACTCCTACTGCTGCTCCTACTCCTGCTCCTCCCGCTAATCCTCCTGCTAAGCCTCCTGCTCCCAGTGCAACCAGCCAATCCTTTATGAAAGTGTTGTTTTTTTCTGCCTCTGCCTGCAATTCTTCCTCCGTTGCTGCTATGAGCTCTTTTATCTTCTCCTGCAGTTCTGCCCCGCTGTATTCAGCATTCAGTTCTTCCATCCTCTTTAGAAACTCTTCCTCTTTCCTTTTCCTGATCCTCTCCTTCTCTTTCTGGATGGCCTCCTCTGCCTTTGGGAACATGTCGTTGGTGTAGAAGCCTTGATTCTTGGCAACCAGCTCATCTATTTGCGTCAGAAGTGTCCGGGCTTGATTGTTGAATCCTTTGACCTCATTGTTGAAGGCCATGTATCTTTTCCCACATTTATCCACAATATCTTTGAGGTCTTTGCCAGATTTGCCTACAAAGTCACTTAAAGTTTTGTTTTTTAGCTGCTCTCCATGTGTGAAAACCACTATTGAGTGCTTCAGAGCGTTCTCACCTATGGTGAGCTTGATCACCTCCAAAGTGTCTTTCTCCTCTTGTGTGAATCGTCCCAGCTGAAGCACGATTAAGATTGCATGTGGTCCAGGGGCCATAAGGCAGATGGATTTTAAGATGTCCTTCATAATGTCCTCATTACTAAGTTTTGTGTCAAACATTCCTGGGGTGTCGATTACCGAAATGCGCCTGCCGTTGACATCCTCTGTCTTTTTCTTACATTTTTCTGTCACTGAGGAGGAGGAGACCTCAGACTGAAACACATCTTTCCCCAGGATGGTGTTTCCTGTTGCACTCTTCCCAACTCCAGTCTTTCCAACCAGCAGAATCCGAAGCTCACTGGTTTTTGTCTGGATTTTTCGTCCTGGCAAAGAACAAGTAAACTCCTGTTACTTTTGTGCTGATTGGTCAATTCCATGCATGTCTTGAGCAAAAACAGACAAACCATGACTATTGTCCTTCCTTTAAAGTTCACGTCTCCTGCAGAGGCAAAAGCAGGTCTCTTCTCTCAAAGGTCTTTGATCCATTTACATTAGCATCACATCAAAAACGTACTTTTTCTTAGAAATGTTCCCGTGTTTGCTCCTATGTTTTAGCAGACATGCAGAAGTAAACTTTATGTGCATCGTATTTCCCACATAGCATTGCCATATGGGCAGCAGTGTAGCATAGTGGTTAAGGAGCAGGACTCGTTGCCGGTTTGATCCCCGTTGGGACACTGCTGCTGTACCCTTGGGCAAGGTACTTAACCCACAATTGCTTCAGCTGTATAAATGGATAACATTGTAAAAAAACTGTAACCTATGTAAGTCGCTTTGGATAAAAGCGTCTGCCAAATGAATAAATGTAAATATCCAAAGGCATTCATACCCTGACACTACATAACATTTTGCAATGTTTCATGAGAAATTCTGAGAAGACAGATGAACTGCAAGAGGTCAGTCTGGCCTGTCTCATTTCCTCTGAACACTGAATCGTGACAGGCCCGAGTAGGATAGAATAATAGAATAAAACCATATACAAAGTGGAGGTGACATTAAGTAGCTCCCAGCTCAGGTGGTCACAGATTCACTAGCTATTTTTGATGCAAAGGATTTTTTAAAAAGAACAACCCTGTCAAAGTTTCTTTACATGGAACCTGCCACTGACCTCCTGGCATGATTCACTGCCATGGCCAAATGAAACTAAGATTATACCTAGCAACAGAAAAATAGCTGACAAGTGGGTAATTAGCTAGGGAGCTGTAATTATCAGTTCTGAGCAGGGGTACCACTGTAGTCAGGCCTGGTGTAAGCCTGGAAAGGGACGTTACTCCCAATTCAATCATATCAACTTGCAGAAGCTAGTTTTGAAAAAGAACTAGCTTTTTTCATTAAGATGATGAGATTGTTAACCTTGTTTTTGATCAAGTCTTTCCCTTGAAAAAAATGGTGATTGATGATCTTACAGAGAGAGATGATCATATGACCTCTGAAAGAAGGACATACACTACGAAGAAGGACATATACTACTAGTAGTAATATAAGAATTATTTTACTTTTGGTGTAAGTACTTGGATTAGATTGTACATCACACATCATGTGTTTTTAAAGATTGACTGTTTTTACTTAACCCTCCCCATGCTATCAAATGAAATTACATAGCTAATACATGGTCAAGTTACACATTGTTACATGTAATTATATAAAGAGTAGCTTTCACAGTAAAAATAACCCAGAATAACATTAGCTAACAAGGAAACGTCATTTTCTAATTCACATTTTTCTTGAATTTTCACCAGGTCATAGGGAATAGGTTAGTGAAATTTTATTTCATGAGTATTATTATTGTTGATGTTGTTATTATTATTATTATTATTATTATTATTATTATTGATTGTATTGTTTATCGTAGCCTAGCGCATAATGACATCTTTGCTGTTCTTTTTCCCCTGCCTTCCCCTCTCACCAACCGGCTCACACAGGTTTACCAGCAGGAATGTGAACCTCACAGCAAACAGGTTTTTCCATCTGTTGGCTGTGACACACAACCAGAGGATTTCCATGTCCACTGTTATGCATTAATACTGAATGAGAATAACTACAAACAAAATTATCTGTAAAATAAGGCCTTAATATCTGATTTTTCCATTAAGACCTCAGTGACAGAGTAATCATTATATAGTTTCAGTAAACTTCACGTTCATTTTATTTCTGACCCAATAAACCTTATAAACAACGGCTTTCAAGTATAAAGCTTGTTCAACCTGTAAATTAAGCTGTTTTCATGTTTTACTCTGGGTTTTCATCCCGTAAACCCTGGAGCTCTTCCTGGATGCTTCATTTTGCATTCAGTCTGCCAAACATCAGACCATTTCATCCGCCAAAACATCTGTGTACAGCATCTGTCGTACTACATTACTTCTACACATCTATGACCCCAGCAACGGAGAACAGAACTGCATTAGAGTGAGCCTCAACAAGAGTGATAACACCGTGCTGATGAAAAACTTTTGGGAAAAATGCAATAATGTTGTGAGATCCTGGTACAGTTTTGTTGTGTTACGCTGAGTGTAGCTCAGTGTGTGCGTTTACCGAGCTTTAAAGGCAGACACGTGAGGAATGTGAGACACTGGTGTCCCGGCAGAGGCGTTAGGACAGAGCTCTTGCTTTGCAGTTCAGGAGCAGACTCTCCTGTTCAGCTTGTTCCTGAAAGGCACAGGGCGTGGTGGGCCGGGCGGGGTCCGGGTGCACGGAACAGCATATAACCACTTACCGATATAACATCCTACAAAGTGTTTTGATGTCAAATTTAGTAATCAAATTTAGTCATTTCATGAAACCACAAAAGTAGTTTGGATCCCATAAACATAAATACTCCCTGCCTTACCCAATATATTCATGCATGTTTTTTTTTTCAAGGAATGATTTAATACACTTCAACATTGCTGTTGGTTTACTTTATGAAGAGGCGCTGAAATGAACTTAAGGAAAAAGTGAGCTTACCTGGGCGTGGAAGATTCTTGATCATGTTTGCGCTGCCTGAGGAGAATCAGCTGAAATGGATGTGTGGCTCTTTGCAGAGGTGAGTGTTGTGTACATATGTAGTGGTGCTGCCCGTGGCCAGGTGTGAGAATGTCTAGCTGAGCATTACATTTCTGTATGTGACTCATACATCCGACACTCCCACAGTCACAGGGGGGTGGGGGGTGTGCAGGAGTCAGTCTATCCTTAATGAAAATTTTAGAAACTTTTTTTTCGCATTTAGTTGTCACAGAGCGGTGGACCTGTTTGGATTTTATGTAAATGTGATTTAATTCAAACTTTTAACATTTATTCATTTGGCATAAGGCTGTCAGGGATCAGCTACACTGTTCGGTAATGAAGCAAACTAGTGAAATAAACCCATGTGATACGACGATGCAAAACTTGAAAAAGGTTTAAAGTGCAGAAAATTCAACAACGAGTAAAATGTTATGGACAAACATAAGTGTCACATATAATACAATAATAAAGGAGAAATAAAATAATCAAAACCTCTCTGCTGCAGGTCTGCTACTCTTGCCTTGGCAAATCAGTAACTCAGTTCTCCAAAAGCACAGAACAGAAAAGGACACATTTCGACCCCTGGCTGATCTTCAGGGGCACCGTCTGGATGTCACTGTAGCTGCCCAATATACAGGTGATACACCGAAGCGATTACTCGATCAGAGATGGACTGGCCACGCTGCCAAAGTATCTGCCATTTTAAAATGGTTTGACAGCATTTTTGAGTTGCTCAATGTAATCAAATGGCACAGATATCAGAACTGAAGCGGCTGGCTTAATCAAAGCAATAACAGAGCCGAACTTCAAGTTTACAGCCAGCATGGTTCACAAAATGTTGGGGTTCCTAGATCCTCCAAACAAGCTGCTTCAGGCCACAGAAACAGACCTGCACACTGGCGTGAAAGTCATTTGGAGTGCCTATGAATGTGCTGAAAAGTTGCGAAACGACACTGAATTTGAGGAACTATGGAGACAAAGCATAGATGCTGAGACGCTGGTACCTCATGAGCAAAGAATGGTTGTGTGCAACAGCATGTAGTTAAAGGCACGGTTGGCCAACATGATTAGTGGAATAAGCGGGAGCGCAAAATTCTATTCTATTCCATGTTGCTTTTTTTTTCCTTGTTTTTATTTGAGCTTTTTTATGGTTGTTTATTTAAATGTTTTTACGGCTTCATCCACCTTCTAGACATTTACTCAGTATTGACAAAATTGCCCATCCAAAACGAATACACGTTTCTGTCAGTTATTGCAAAGCTTACCTGTGTACTGGGGACCCTCATATAAGCCGGTTATTGGGTGGGTTGTATCAGATTCTTAAGGTGCAAGTCCATACGTGGCATAGTCTGGCAATCACTAGCAATCTGAATGTTGTATTCATGCCACCTACTCAGAGACCAAGGCCACATGTGCAGTAGCTCCAGGAAGCCAAAACCTTCTGGATGTGGAAAAGGTAAAACCACAGCTGGATTTATCAAAGACAGGGTTAGTGGAATCGGAGTTTGCTGTGGCTCGCAAGTTTCTACAAGCCAAAACTACTGGCACTGTCAGTACTCCGGCCCCCTAGCTGTTGTTTTGGTGTTCTCCCTGTCTGTCTATGTGGTCCATGTGCTTTTGTTTACTGTTTTCCTTGTGTTCCGGCCCTGCCCTGTCTCTGCCCCCCTGATTTCCTGCTCGCCTCCACCTGCCTGCCTGCCCACCTGCATCCCATCTCCTCATCAGCCCAGCCCTATATCTTCCCTGCTCGTCTCTGTCTTGTTGCTAGGTTGTTGCAGTGTTTTCTTTTGCCTGTTTCGGTCCCACGTTAATATTCTGTGTCGGAGTTTCTTGTGCTGACCTCGCCTGTTCCTCGACTTCATCTCTGCCTGCGTTTTTACCCTGATTGCCTGATCCGCCTGCCTGCTTGGTTTCGACCCCCTCTTCGACCCCCTCTGCCCCCTCCCCACTTTTGAGCCCTGGCAGGCACAGATGGAGAAAAATGAACAGTACTGAAACTGGTGCAAAGATTCTCCCATCGTCTCGCGGCCATATAGACGGTGCTGACCGCATTGAAACATGGATTCACATTCGGGCCCTCTACTGCAAGATGTGAAAACTCCTACACTTTGAACAATGTATTCAGCCAACACTGAAGGTCGATGTTGCAAATGGCATTCGAGAAGGACCGAACACAGAAGTTTCGCGATGATTGGAAGGGGAGGCTGTTTTGGAGATTCAGTTAAACAAGAATGCGCTTGCAGCTCTACTGAATGAAAGTAAGGTAACAGCACCAGTCAAGGCACCAAACGTTATCTGCACATGTGTATTGAGAGCATTGAGTGCACTTCTATTTGTAAGCATTTGGTAAAGAGATGGTTGAGAAATGTCATTGTCGTTGTCTCCCCCCCTTCGCTGATCGCTGATTTGTTCATTTCTTCAAGCTCAATCTTGTTCAATTCGTTAAGTGCATATCCTTCTTTGGCCTTAGGGTGGTGACGATAATCTGTCAAGTATTGACAAGATTTCCAAGCTTTGAAGAGCTTTTTTTAATTATTTTTTTATTTTTGCATTGTAAAACACTGCTGCACTTTGTCAGTATTGACAGCAGGAGGCCTAAATTGACTACATAACATAATAGCAACTAGCTTCAGTGGCTTCATTAGCAATCATGGCATTAACTGTATTTAATGCTGAAATTTACACGCTTGTTTAAATATTTTGTTTCACAAAATGGAGCCTTGTCACAATACTACAATGCAGGTCGGTATAATCATGGACAGAGTCACCCTGTGGTCAGAGAAGGAAATGCACCGAATTGGATTCACTGTTCAATATATACTGAAAGACTGAATGGGAATAACTGAATGAATCTGAATGTGACTCGGTGAACTGCAGAAGACCCACACAGTCATCAACTGAAAGGACTGGCTGAACGAATGAACTGCAGGCACTGAATGAGAATCGTACTACAGTCTACTGATCTGTTCAGTGATTGGGGCATTTACGTTCAGTGACTCTGTTCTGATAGGCTGCCTGGACAGCAGCCTGTCCCAGTGTAACTTTTCCTCCACTAACAAGCAGAATTTTGTAGATTTGTGCAGATTTCTTCTTTTTGTAGTAAATTCACTTGATTCGTTCAACATTCCTTTGCAAAGTTCAACTAACCATTTCTCTTAGAGTGTATACACTGGAAACAAGATTCTCAGTAAATGAGCATTGTTTGTTTGATCTGTGTGTGCTTTTGGGCCTCCAGAGTTGTGCTCAGTTCTGCAGACCCTGAGTTTGTGCTGCAACGTGGTCACTGCATCCAGCTGGAGGAATACCCACACTTCTATGCCAAGTCAGATACATAAAGATCCCCTATGAGAAGATGAGATGAGGAGATAGTTTTTACTTTTATTTAAAAAGAAAGAAATGCAGTAGTAATAAAGATTCCCATTGTCCATTTACCTGTATGAACTGCTTAACTACTGTAACACAACTAAACAATTTTAGTTATGCTGCTAAATGTTATGTATAAATGAATAAATGTATACATTCAGCAATTACAACAAAAAAATTACAGAAACTGACCTGGTTCTGTGGGTTCACAATAATATACTTCTTCCTTCCTCTATGAAATGGCTTTTTTCCTTTTAATTTGTTCTGCTATTCCATTTGTAAAGATTTATTTTCCCTGCAAGTTGTACTGCTTGTACTACTACTTATTATATCAAAAAGAAAAGGCTGCATGAGCTCAGTAACCTGACAGTGATCAGTCTGGTTTTTGTTGAAGATGTGATATCAACCTCCACCTTTCTCAACAAACTTCCCCAGGTACCTCGTGTATTAACTGTGTATATCCTATGCATCCTATCTTGTCCTATGTGCACAATTTTCATGCATTTTGTATAAGATCTGCAAATGTTTACAACTTGTTAGGCACCTATGACCTGCTCAGACAATGTCAGGGAGAGTTACGTTAACCCTCCATTTTGCAGTATTTGGCCTCCTGTAGCACTGTGTGCAAAAAATAGCCATTCGCTGTTAAAGAAAGTGTATGTGCCTGTTGGGGGATCACAGAGGCAGCAATATAACAAAAAAAACAATATTTAAAAACCCAGCCGCCCTCACGTTCTGTAGTCAGGGCCTCAAATTTTCATTAGTACCAGGCACCCGATTAGCATTAGTGCACCACTGTTTGTAGACATGTAGAAGCAAATTACTACAAATTTTATCACTACAATGTTTTATAGTGACTGACCTTTATAGTGACTTATCTGAATACTGGACTGGAGTCTGAGTATAACATCAGACATCATCACATTCATTTTACTTTTGATGGACTGTAATTCAATCGCTTTCTTTGTTCCCTTTTATTGAATGTTATGTTTTTTTTTACTTATTTCAAAACTCCCTCTTTCCCTAAATAACCCATCATTTCTCTTGCACCTTCTGCCACCTGCTTCCCCACTGAAACCACCGCCTCTCTGGACCTGACGGCTGCGTCTTGCGGCCCGTCTGCGCACTCAGCGGCACTCCCTCCTACAGCTCCCCCACCCACTGCCCCAACTGCAACGCTAAGCGCTGCTGTCCCCCCAGTCATCACGCCAATGCGTGCTACTGTGCTCACAAGAGCAGCTCCAACACCTGTTCCAATCAATGCACCAAGGAGCACCCCAACTGTAACGCCCACTGCTACGTTTAAGACCTTCTTAACAAACGCTTCTGTTGCCTCCTTTCTGGCTGCAGCCAGCTCAGCTTCACGGCCCGCTACTGAGCCGTATTTCTCCATCACGATCCTCTCCTGCTCCTGTCTGATGGCTTTAGCTGCCTCAGCATACATCTCGTTAGTGTAGCAGCTGTGTCCGTTCCTCTCCAGCATGGCCTCCACCTTCTGCATGAGCTCGGCGACCTGAGAGCGATCGCTCCTCTCTTGGTTGTTGAAGACATGATATCTTCCTCCACATTTCTGAACAAGCGCCTTCAGGTGCTTGTTGTCCTTGATGAAGTGCTCTACGGGTTTATTCCGGAGACTGTCACCTCTTGTGAACAGGACGATGGTGAACTTCAGGGCTTCCTCCCCAAACTGCTTTTCAATTTTCCTCACAGTTGCCATGTCCTCCTCTGTGTATCTGACTACTTTTAGCACCAGCAGGAAGGCATGTGGACCTGGGGCCGAGAGAGAGATGCACCTCACAATCTCTCTCTTTATCTCCTCCTCAGAGAGCTCTGTGTCAAAGAATCCAGGGGTGTCGATGATAGTGTAAGCTTTTCCATTCATTGCTCTCGACACACTCTCACATCTTCGTGTCACTGAGGTGCTGCAGAAATCCTCGTTAAATATTTCTTCTCCCAGGATGGTGTTTCCTGTGCTGCTCTTCCCATTTCCTGTTTTCCCCAGTAGTACGATCCTCCTTTCTGCGGGACAAGAAGAGCGTGCCAACAAGACAGAGAGTGACTGTCATTGAATTACAAGTATGCAACTAGAAAGGAAAGATTGAGGATTAACTAAAGTTGGGTTTAAAAAGGTCTAGCCTGGTAGTAGCTAGTAGTTATGAGCTTTGCTGGAGATGGTCTGTCATTGTGACATAAGCTGCATATGTTAGAATGTTCACATTCTGAACATTCTATCCATATTAGCCAATGACAAATTTTTCAATGTAAAATACTAAATATCTCAAAAAAAATGTAGGTATTAAAAAATGTAGGTATTGGGACAAAAAGCACAAGCAAGGCAATCCCATCCTGGCTGAAGGCATTCTCCAAGTTTTATAAGTGTAACTGAAAAGCTAATAGAGTAATTATTTATAAAGAATCACATGGAATAAGAAGAAATAATACAAAGAACAGTAAGCTGCCCTTTTTCATTTCATTACATTGCAAGCATTTAGCAGACGCTCTTACAAAGATTGACTTCCATCACAATACAACATAAATGTATCCATTCAATTTAAACAAGTAACAGTTTCAGACCAGCTTCACAACACTCCCAGACCAGTGACTGTGAGCATAACACTATTCAAGGCCTGCCACAAGTTGACAAAAGGCAAGCATACTGTGATACTACAGTCCCGAGAACGCAAATTCATAATACGGCATAAGATAAGATAAGACTTTATTGATCTCGAAGGAAATTATTGTGCCAGAGATTGCTCACATTACAGTATCAAGAAACAATGGAAATAAAAAATATAGTAGGCAAGCATGCAAAAAATAAAATACAAGAGGGTAAAAAGAATCTATAAATAAGTAAGAATAAAGCAGTAACTACAGAATGAAATATTCAGCAGCAGGTAAGGTGCACATTCGGATATAAAGTATTGCACAACCATTTTTAATACTCATAATACTACACACATAATTAACATCAAATGCAAGAAGTATCAGGTGTTAGTGGGCGGGGACAGAAGTGGAAGTGAGATGTAGTCTGAAGAGGTGGGTCTGAAGATGGACACTCTGGTGAAGGGAGGGGCCAAGTCACATAGGGAAAATATGTAAGGGCACTATTGCTCCACCAGATGGCACTGTAGACACCACCTGAGCTGGGAGGCAGCTGAAATTTCTCACAGCTGAACTGATTCCCTTCATCAGTTCCCCGTTGAAGTGCTGCAGCTGTTCATAGTTGATTTCACTGTGATGTGCGCATGCTTGGTGAACTTTTTTATTCCTTCTTTACAATTTGGCTCTCCAATAAATTCGATGTTGGGTTCAATCAGGGTTAAATATGTCTACCATGAACAAAGACATGGATATTCACAATTATTCCACAGGGGTGTAGTGCACTGTAAGTTCCTGTCAGATACTGTATGTGGAGTGTTCATTAAGCCACAAAACCAAGATACTTTTCCAAAAGTATATAGTGTAATATTTACATGTATTTGCCATTTAAAGTTTTTCAGATGTTGAGGAGCATTAGAGCACTGCCAGGTAATACACAGCATCTTATCCATTTTTGGTGAAGTGTCATCATTGGTCTTATTCAACTGCTGTGTCTTCCTACCACGGTCCAAACAGAGCCAAGATGAAGGTCTGCAAGGTTGCTTCTGTCAAACATACCCTCAGGAGTGTTTTGAGAAATATGAGTAATTCATTTTGTATGAATTCCAGACGGGTTTGTGTAGTTAATGTTTTACTGTCTCATCAACATGATCTCAGAAACAAAAATATCTTCAATCACCTTTCACAGGCAATTAATATCAGAACAACTGTGACAAAGGTTGAGCTGTTATTTTCAAATCAGTTATTAAATTGTCAACGACATTCATGAATACAAATCCGTATTAAACTAGGATGATCATACATCCTCTTTTTCCCAGATATGTCCTCGTTTTGGGACCTAAAACATGCGTCTCTAAACGAGGACATGTCCGGGAAAAAGGACGTATGGTCACCCTAATTAAACTGAAAGATGAAGAAACCTGCATCTTCAGTGCATGTCTTTCTTTGATTGGCCATCACTTACATCTTCAGTGTATGTCTTTCTTTGATTGGCCATCACCTGCATCTTCAGCCTGGTCTGCATGGTGTGAATCTTGCTTTACTCCTTTCACAGTCTCTGGTCCTGAGTCTGGAGCTGCCTCATGTCCTCCTCCTGTTAATTGTCCTGCTATTTGCTGCACTTTTCTCTTTATGGATGCAGCTGCCCTCCAGACTGGACCCCCAGGAAGCTCATTTAACTCACCGTGATGCTTGTGCAACATCTCTACTTTCTCCAAGAGCTCCTTTACCTGGGTGTCACTGGTGTTATTGTTGGCAAAAACATGATACCTGTTCCCACATTGCTTAAGTAGCTGCTGCAGATTTGTGTCCTGTGAGATGAAGTCTTTGATATTTTTCTTCTTCAGCTTCTCTCCGTGAGTGAAGAGAACCATGGTGTGTTCATTCTCCCTCTGGCCAAACAGCTCCTGCAGAGTCTTCACCGCTCTCTTCTCTTGCTGTGTCAATCGGCCCAGCTGTATGACCAGGAGGAAAGCGTGGGGTCCAGGCTTACAGAGATCTACAGATTTCTTCACCTCTCTTTTCCATTCTTCATCTGAGAGGTCAGCGTTGAATAAGCCCGGCGTATCGACCACAGTGACTCTTCTCCCAAACACCTCCCCTTCTCCACTCTGACTGCTCAGTGTCAGAGAAGTGAAACTGACCCCAGACTCAAACACCTCTCTGCCCAGGATGGTGTTTCCTGCTGCACTCTTCCCAACTCCACTCAGGCCAGTAAGAATCATTTTCAGGGTAGATGCTCCCCCAAGCTCTGCAAACAAGCCAAGGATATGCATGTCTTAAACAGATCTAATAATGTTTAGAATCTGCTTCCCATCACATTCCATACAGTTGTCATAGTCAACCTATTATCAGGGGAACATGCAAGTTAATTCCTGAAAAACAGGATTCCGCAGCACATACTTTATGTCCTTGATGTTTCTAAAAGTTTTATATATATTATATGAAAGGATATTTTAGGGAAATAAAAACATGGATTATGAAGAAACTCTTCAGCATCAAAAGAAACCTATGACAAGGGCACTTTAGACAGAAAAAAGCTTAATTTCTTAAATTATGGACGTCTGCTCATAGTCGGTGCTGCATAACTGCAAGTAAATGCTTGTTATGTGTTTATCAGTGGATTTTTAAAGTGTACTGGCCCATTTAAAACTGAAAGGGTACCTAGCTGATAGCTCATGGTCCTGTTTTTTCACTGTTTCTTACTTCTGGGAAATGAAGTTCAATACAGATGCTGTGTGTCTCATCAGGAGGCAGTGGGTTAAAATTTGAATGATAGGATGAAGGTTATCTGCTGAGCAAGTCAGTAATATTACACAGAGAAACACCACTGAGATCTGTAAGGAGGCATCAGGACATATATAAAGAGCTCAAGCATAGCATTTATAATTCAACACTTTATTTAGTCTTTGTGATATTATTTACATACAGAACATGCAACAGTTACTTAACATTTCCTTGAAATCATCCATTATAAGGATCTTCATTCTACTCACTACTCAGGCAAAATTAAAAAAGGGGAAATTCTGTGTGTCAATCCAATCTGAAAGCTGTGTTGAGATAGTATTAAAACATTAAAATAGAGATGAAGGGCATATGTAAATGTACATGTTTACGAATGCCTGTGTACTATGATCCTTGCACACTTCACTGAATACGGCACTTCGTGATCGCAGCTTTAATCCCGACACCTGCCCCTCCTCCTGCAGCTGCTCCCACTCCTGCTCCTATTGCTGCTCCGACCGCAATCCCCACGGGTCCACCGAGTACTCCTACTGCTGCTCCTACTCCTGCTCCTCCCGCTAATCCTCCTGCTAAGCCTCCTGCTCCCAGTGCAACCAGCCACTCCTTTATGAAAGTGTTGTTTTTTTCTGCCTCTGCCTGCAATTCTTCCTCCGTTGCTGCTATGAGCTCTTTTATCTTCTCCAACAGTTCTGCCCCTCTGTATTCAGCATTCAGTTCTGCCATCCTCTTTATAAACTCTTCCTCTTTCCTTTTCCTGATCCTCTCCTTCTCTTTCTGGATGGCCTCCTCTGCCTTTGGGAACATGTTGTTGGTGTAGAAGCCTTGATTCTTGGCAACCAGCTCATCTATTTGCGTCAGAAGTGTCCGGGCTTGATTGTTGAATCCTTTGACCTCATTGTTGAAGGCTATGTATCTTTTCCCACATTTATCCACAATATCTTTGAGGTCTTTGCCAGATTTGCCTACAAAGTCACTTAAAGTTTTGTTTTTTAGCTGCTCTCCATGTGTGAAAACCACTATTGAGTGCTTCAGAGCGTTCTCACCTATGGTGAGCTTGATCACCTCCAAAGTGTCTTTCTCCTCTTGTGTGAATCGTCCCAGCTGAAGCACGATTAAGATTGCATGTGGTCCAGGGGCCATAAGGCAGATGGATTTTAAGATGTCCTTCATAATGTCCTCATTACTAAGTTTTGTGTCAAACATTCCTGGGGTGTCGATTACCGAAACGTGCCTGCCGTTTACATGCTCTGTCTTTTTCTTACATTTAGCTGTCACTGAGGAGGAGGAGACCTCAGACTGAAACACATCTTTCCCCAGGATGGTGTTTCCTGTTGCACTCTTCCCAACTCCAGTCTTTCCAACCAGCAGAATCCGAAGCTCACTGGTTTTTGTCTGGATTTTTCGTCCTGGCAAAGAACAAGTAAACTCCTGTTACTTTTGTGCTGATTGGTCAATTCCATGCATGTCTTGAGCAAAAACAGACAAACCATGACTATTGTCCTTCCTTTAAAGTTCACATCTCCTGCAGAGGCAAAAGCAGGTCTCTTCTCTCAAAGGTCTTTGATCCATTTACATTAGCATCACATCAAAAACGTACTTTTTCTTAGAAATGTTCCCGTGTTTGCTTCTATGTTTTAGCAGACATGCAGAAGTAAACTTTATGTGCATCGTATTTCCCACATAGTGTTGACATATGGGCGGCAGTGTAGCATAGTGGTTAAGGAGCAGGACTCGTAACCGAAAGGTTGCTGGTTTGATCCCCGTTGGGACACTGCTGCTGTACCCTTGGGCAAGGTACTTAACCCACAATTGCTTCAGCTGTATAAATGGATAACATTGTAAAAAACTGTAACCTATGTGAGTCGCTTTGGATAAAAGCGTCTGCCAAATGAATAAATGTAAATATCCAAAGGCATTCACATACAGTATACCCTCACACTACATAACATTTCGTAATGTTTCATGAGAAATTCTGAGCAGACAGATGAACTGCAAGAGGTCAGTCTGGCCTGTCTCATTTCCTCTGAGCACTGAATTGTGACAGGCCCGAGTCGCAGAGAATAATAGATTAAAAACCATATACAAAGTGGAGGTGACATTAAGTAGCTCCCATCTCAGGTGGTCACAGAGGCACTGGCTATTTTTGATGCAAAGGATCTTTTAAAAAGAACAACCCTGTCAAAGTTTCTTTACATGGAACCTGCCACTGACCTACTGGCATGATTCACTGCCATGGCCAAATGAAACTAAGATTATACCTAGCAACAGAAAAATAGCTGACAAGTGGGTAATTAGCTAGAGGGCTGTTATTAGTAGTCAGGCCTGGTGCAAGCCTGGAAAAGGACGCTACTCCAAATTCAATCGTATCAACTTGCAGAAGCTAGCTTTGGAAAAAAACTAGCTTTTTTTCTCAAAATTGAAACTTGTCAGAATTAAACACTACTTAAGATTTGGTCATTCAATCCATTCAATACATCATTGATTGATTTTAGGTTTCATTAAGATGATGAGATTGTTAACCTTGTTTTTTATTAAGTCTTTCCCTTGAAAAAAAAAAAGATTGATGATCTTACAGAGAGAGATGATCATATGACCTCTGAATGAAGGACGTACGGTACGGAAGTGTTGTTCATTACTCATATAAGAATTATTTTACTTATGGTGTAAGTACTTGGATTAGATTGACCATCACACGTCATGTGTCAGATCTGCGCATGTGTGTCTTCATGTTAGGAGCAGTACGAGACATGCTGGGCTTCCAGGAGAAATGTCTGCCAGTTCTTCCTAGAGTGAAAGAGTTGAACCTGTTCCAAAGCCGGCTGCATCCTTACTCTACCCACTTTACGAGGGATTGCTAGGGCTTCATCCTGAAAACATTTCCACCCCTCCCCCTTACACTCACAATACAAAGAGAAGGGTGGTCACTAAAGTTTAAGGATGAATGAACCTAAAGCGATACTGTCTTACATGTTACATATAGCCACTTACCAATATAACATCGTACAAAGCGTTTTGATACCAAACTTAGTAATCATCATACATTCAAAAACATTTAATAAAACTACTAAGGTCATTTGTCAAAGTACCCCCTCCCTCATTCAATATATTTATGCCCATTTGTATTTCTAAGAATGTTTTAATGTTTTAAGTCTAAATACTTTATCATGTGTGTTGTGCGTGTGTGTGTGCTTGTGTGCATGTGTGTGTGTGTGTGTGTGTCTGTGTGTGTGTGGGTGTTTATGAACGGGCACTGAAATGAGCATAAGAAAAACCTGAGCTTACCTGGGCGTGGAAAATTCTTGATCATGTCTGCTCTGTCCGAGGGAGATCAGCTGAGATTGACGTGTGGCTCTTTGTAGAGCTGAGTCTGCAGTGCTGCTGTCTGCACTTTTGTAAGTCGCTTTGGATAAAAGCGTCTGCTAAATGAATAAATGTAAATGTAAATGTCTGTGCCAGGTGTGTGGAACTGAAGCCGTGTGCTACAGTTTTATACGTGTCTCACACACCTGAACACTCCCACAGACACTCAGGATCAGGAATGCATAAGCAATTCAAATTTCAGGAACTTTATATGTGCATTTATTTTGCCAATTTCCCTCGGGCAGTGGCTGTACTCTGGCAAAACTATGATCACTAGCATAGTAAACAAATTGTTTTGCTGTTTCCACTTAATATTCCTTAAATTCTACAAAAAGGTTTGGTATAAAAGGTATGGGAAAGCACATGATAACCTGCTCAGCAGACTCATAACCAGCACCTGGGGGACAGAAGTGTTCTGCAGGCTCCAACACCTCAGCTTTGAGCGGGCAGAGGCCCACAGAGGATCATGTCCTCACACACCTCAGCTTTGAGCGGGCAGAGGCCCACAGAGGATCATGTCCTCACACACCTCAGCTTTGAGCGGGCAGAGGCCCACAGAGGATCATGTCCTCACACACCTCAGCTTTGAGCGGGCAGAGGCCCACAGAGGATCATGTCCTCACACACCTCAGCTTTGAGCGGGCAGAGGCCCACAGAGGATCATGTCCTCACACACCTCAGCTTTGAGCGGGCAGAGGCCCACAGAGGATCATGTCCTCACACACCTCAGCTTTGAGTGGGCAGAGGCCCACAGAGGATCATGTCCTCACACACAAATACCGCATTCCAGAAGGATGTCTGAATGCCCCAAGTGAATGAGAATAGTATTCATAGTCACATCTGAAAATATGTCTGAAATATATTTAAAATGCCTCCCTTTTAATGATCAGGGTAATTCATAATAACTGTCCCAGGCATTTCTGGTTGTTTAACTCTTCAGATAAATATAACCAAGCTGGAATGCAGTCATGTTAAATATAAAAGTGAAAGTATTTACCATACTCAGCACAGCTACGTAGAACAATTGTTGGGAGGAGAGTGGAACAAGTGCAGGTGTGGCGACTATGAGAGATATAACAGGTGAGTGCATTCCACATCCATCAACCACGCGCCTCAGGGGACTGCTGCTCTTTTACAGGGCTGTACAGCCACATATACAAGACTGTCAGTTCCACCCAAAGTCTCCCTCAGGCCTCACTGGCCCCCTCTTCTCTTTTGGCTCCCTTACTTACATCCCCAAGCATGCAAAACATCCTATTATCCTACTGTATGGTGCTGTAAATTGGTGTGCAATCCTTCTGTTAGTGTTCTAAATAAGTTACATGAATTGTTTTGCCATAAAGAAACACAAGAACATGCCTCTCATAATCAGCAATGCTACGGAGGCAAACAGATCGTCTCATCACATCAAAGATGGAAGAGAAACAGAGCAGCAGGAGACGAGGAAATACGGGGCATCTTCCCCATCACCAGGGATGAGGGTAATGTGTGAGCCCGCGTAAGAACACACCTGAAAATGTATGTTTCAGCTTGCACTCTTTGGCCCATCTTTAAATTAGTCTCGTTTTCAAGCGCTCTGACTCCTGGAAGCCATTTTGCTCTTGTAGCTAGTGATTGGAGACCAAGTGTAATTGAACATAGAATCTCGTATCGATAGTTGCCCCTTAACTGATGTAATATTGAGGGGAGAGAACCTGTGTGCAAGTTCACCTGGGAACAATATGTGACGAGACTAATTCATGTCAGCATCACTTGTGGTCTTCATCCTGCAAAACAGCATTACCTGAATGTTTCTCACTTTTTTGATTGTGCAACAAATTAAACATGCTGAGGAGGATCTGACCAAACCTACTGCAGGAAATCAGGATACATGTAAGAGTGAAGGTATGTATCGCAGTCAATGTACGAGTGTGGGGGAATAACTGGGAGTTAAGCAGTGGTGTAGTCTAGTTTGCAGTAGTGGGTATACTGTGATGATTCCCCCCCACCCCCTCCCTCCACGCACACGCACACCCCAGCGCAACACCCAACAACCCCATAACCACCAACGCATACTGTACACATATTCACACACAACTGAGGCCATTCCAAAGGACTGAGTATGTATTTTCAGAGGATAAAACCTATTTATTTCAAGCCACATTACATGTTACAAATTAGCATAGTGTCTGTGGGCCTGGGGTAAGGGGAGGTATCCAGAGTACAAAGCTTTCCAGATGTGTTTGTACTCTGGCATCTTCACTTTTGCTTTGCCTCCTTGCATCCTTGGCAGAGTGAGGGCAGAACTGTGTAGGAACACAGGAGTTTTTTAAGCGCACATAGGCCTACAGAACGGACAGCTAGAGGACTGTGAGGAGAAATTCGCTGAATTTGACAAAAAGTGAATTGGATTAGAATCACGGAGTACACCTGTAAAGTCCACCTGACCACTAACATTCACAGTTCAAAGGCACTGAATGCCTCCAAACAATAAAAAAATCATAGCTATATCAAACACAGTGGGTAACAATCATATTTAGTAGCTACTTTAACTACACCTTGAAATTAAGTAGCCTACTTTTGCATTTACCAGCATACAGCGTATATCTGAGTAGTTATACTATCACTAAAACAAAGTTCTCTACTTCATCCACCCATATCAATATCATGTGCAAGACTGATGTTAACCAGGCATACCAAAGCTTTTCATCTCTGAGCACCATCATTTGATTATTTATTTGTCTAGCTACGTTTTCTTATAGTGATGTTTAGTAGCCCGAAAGAGGAAGGTTGGGTGAACACAGGGGAAGAGGAGGGAGATGCTGCTACTGTGCTAACTTAGCTACTTGTTGGCTAGCTAGCCAATTTAGTTTTTTACCCACGAAATCTAGCTGTCTAGCTATGAAAACCATCGCTCACTAGCTAACTTCAGGCACACACTAGACGTGGCAGCAAATATAATTCAATGCACATATCGCACATCCCCTGCTGTTAGAGTAATATATACTAGCTAATCAGCTAATGTTAATCTGTATGAGATTTTTCACTTAGGCCCTACCAGTTGTAACGTTATCAGGCTCCTTTTCTGCAATCTCAGGTGCCAGTCTGCCAGGATCAGAAACTTCAGCTTCTGGCTTTTGATGATGTGTTTTTATAAACTGCAAGTGTGTTACTTGTTTGTTTCATTTCATTTTATTTCATTTAACTTTATTTCAATATATAAATTCTTATTTTTATAAATCCCAAAATCACACAGCTGCAGCATTCGCATGTGTATGCACCCCAGCTTGTGAAACGTGCTCGTTGGTGCTGAGGGCGAGTGAGGTGGGGGGATGGGGGGAGGGCTGTCTGAATATGATATGAAACTTTTTTTTAATATTCGGCTGCATTTGCAGTTTGCTGTCTCCCGATCCAGAAATCCTGGAGCTTTATTAGTGGGTACAGATGGCGTAGACCTGCGTATCACGCAGACTACATCACTGTTATCAACCATGTTTTATTATTGTTGTTAGTGGTATTATTTGCTTTGGCAACACGTAGATTTTACATATTTTTTATTTTTATATGGGGATGATATTAAACAAGGGAGGTCAAAGAAAACACCTATACTTATTTATCAACACTGTCAGACCAGAGTTAACTTAAAACAGATTATACCTAGGGCTGGGCGATATATTGCATAGTTATTTTTAGCGCAACAGCGCTATCCCCGGTATGTGGCATTAGGTTTCTTCCCGTATGTTTTTTCCCTTTAGTCAGACCTGATGCAGGAGCACACCTCCACCTTTTCCGATGCCATGTGAAATGCTTTGGGGGGAAAAAATGCCACTCGTATGCATTTAATGTTGATATCACAGCAACAGCAAAATGCTGCTTCTATGTGGTAGGTAGAAACACATGGCTACTAAGATAATTACTAAGTGATTCTGGTTTTTCAGGCTTCTTTCCACACTGATCTGCTGCAAGCTTATCAAGTGCAACACACAAAGTCATCAGTAACAGTAACAAATCAAACAAATTAAATATCAAAACCAAGTTCGGCCCGTGGCCCATTTTTTCATTTCCTATTTTTGATCTGAGCATAAAATCCAAAGTATGAAAAACCGTTTCTTTTTTTTGTATCACATTCATAAACGAATAACGAAATAACGAATCGTTTTTTCATTTTCCGATTTTGAATTCTCAATTGAATATGAAAAGAACGAATGATTCACGGATTACCCTGCTCCACAGTTACATCGTATAAAGTGCATGTTTTAAAGGGGATCTCTCTGTATTGGGGGAAATCCTTTATGTTGTTGATTGTAATAATTGTAATATTTTTCATATTTTGCTTCCAATAGAAAAGAAAAAAACCTGTCTTACATCCCTGTTTGTGATTAATATAATTTATATTTTGATTCAATAAAAATATATATATATTTTTAATCAGCCCCTGATTAACCTGAGTCATCTGAAGAGGACCTGCTGTCATCTGCAAGTTTGCCCTCCTGGATTAAAGACGGCCTGCTACGCTGCAACTATCTTCAAACGTTCAACTTTTTCCTGCTCCCTCTCAAACTCCAACCTCATTTTCCCCTGCTCTATTTGCAATGAAATCAACTCTCTAGTTTGTTCAAAAGTCAATCCCTGATCACTACTCTCTGCATTAAAAGGTTCTGAAGCCCCTGCCACTGCAAGAACACCAAGCCCTCCCAACTTCACCATCAACACAGCCTTCACGCTGTAAGATTTTGGTCCAGATCCCTAAACTAACTCACTCAGTGCAGCATAAGATAGCACAGATCCTCTCACTTAAGGTATGCTAATACGTGTATTCATCTGTCTAGATGGCCTTAGTGTAACCACAGTTCTGCTCACAGACTTCAATTGTCACTCTGGCCGTGGCTGGCCATTGCAGCAATTGGTGCTTCTAAAGAAACCGGTGATGGGTGATTGAGAACTGTTCTTGCTAGGGAAGATAATGCAATTACCAGACCTCCTGTATTTCACCACCTGTATGCTAATTATTGTCGATCCTGATCAAAGCTCTGTATCAGCATAAAGAATGCTTTCACTAAGTGATCGGGATTCAGATCGACTCCGCTGAACCCAGAGTGCGTTTTCACGTATTTCTGACAACTGCCGTTCCTGTAAATAAAGAAGTCTTTTCTGCGAAGATCGGAATTGTGCCTTGTTTTTCCTTACAACGCTGTCCTTAGGACGCCTGTCAGAACTTGAAATATCGATTTTGTAACGCTCTACAATTCTACACAATCGCTCCTTCATAAATTTATCCAGCAAAGCTGCATCAGGAGGATTAAAAAAGTCCTCTACTTTATCAAGCATTTTAATAAGCCTAGCAGATCTAAATTTTATGATTTAGAGCTACAGACACCAGCACACCCCAACGGTGCAGTGTCCAGTGCAGATACAATTGAGCAAAAGAAGCTTTCCCCCACCCTAACTGCCTAGCTATAACCTAACTACTCTATGAACTAGTCTTCAGTGTGGTACTGGTGTAGCCTGATACTATGCACTGAGCCAAACACTGACCTGTTCAGGTCTGCAAAGAGCAAAGCCACGGGTAACTCAATACCTCAGAGCAATTACAAATTTCAAGCACTGCCCAAGACAGCTACAAAAGCTTACAAAACTAGCAAACTGGACAAGCCCCCAATTTGTCATGACCTGGCTCAAAGTCACAACAAAAAGTGGGCCACCACACCAAACGGTTAACGTCAACCTAAGTCTATTAAAGCTCTAAATCTTAAAACTACATGCACCAATGTGGACGGTCCATCAGTAAGTCAGAGTGGCTGCAGAGTGTTGCATGGGTGACGGTGTAGTGTGTGTGGGATGCAAAGAGAAGCTAACAAACCAACCCTGTGCATGGCCAGGACACTAAAATGGGGAGAGAGAACCCCCTCCCCCACCCCCCGGGGAGAAAGAGAGTGATCTGAGGCTGCAGGGACTGGGGACTCAAATGAGCAGAGGCGGCCACACCCAGAGGAGAGGCCTGCTCCCAGACGACTCCAATAAGCATTCGCCTACTACAGGTCTGCAGACAAAGAGAGCACAGATTAACAAGCACCAATAACATCACTGGAAGGTAGAGCTGTGACACCATGCATTGACTTGCTTCAAATGCAAACAGCCAGACTGCATATATCATTGAATGTTACTGGAGGAAGGTCACCAGGACACATCTGTAACAAAAATGCATGCGGTCATCACTCAATTTCAACAGCAATACTTTGAGAAAGACTGTATAACTAGTTCACATGCATAAATTGCTAAGGTGATATCTTGACAGATGTTTATGATTTATGTGTAGCATGGCTAGCTAGCTAACTTTGCTGTCCTGCTCTCTGTGGCTAGAGTAGCTTGCCCAACACCATCCCTGTTTTCCTTCCCTGATCACACGCCCACCTCCATCTCTCTCCAGACGCCTGTCTTCAGCTGCCCTTTTGCTGGGAAAGCAGGATAAGTGCAGTTATCCCAGACTGTTCCTAAAACAGGAGCCGATGTTAAACGAGGGGAGGTATTTTTATTTATCTACACTCTCAGACCAGAGTTAACTAAAAACAGATTATATCTCTATATTAAAATAGAAAAAATAAAGCTACGGTCACACGGACGATACAGGAGGGTGACAAACCCTTACATTATAGAGACAAAACTCTTACATTATAGATTATTGAAAAAATTTAAATGGGAAAGAAATTTATTCATAGGCATGAACTTAACTGTTTTTCTCTATTCAACAGATTTCAAAATCACAGAGGTTTTGTTATCAGCACTGTTAAAAGGGCCACATTTCTTTGTCTGTTTCAGTTTGTGCAACCTCCCCCACCCCCACCTCTCCCTCACCTCTTTGTTTTCAGACCTGGCCAAACCTATCCTGCAGGCCCCCCTTTATCAGCAGCACCCCTACAGGTAACCCCAAGCACAGACACGCCCCCAAGGACAACCCCCAAGGTCAGCCCCCAGGCCACCATTTGCCCTCTGACTTATTTGATTCCACTGGCCACCAATAGGAGCCCCAAAAGAGCCAAGGATTTTAGGCATTATAAAGTTGGAGTGACCTCCCCCCCTTCAGAGCTTCACCGGTTCCTGTGGGCTGAAGAACTGGGGACACCAAACTCCTTGGGACAGATTGTTGTGTTGATCTCTGCCACCGTAAGTGCTTTGCCTTGGTTAAAGCTGCTTATATTACTTATTACTATATTACATCCTTGCCATATGCGTACTGCGTGTTAAGTACAGTCGTGCTCGTCTGTTATTTGTAGCGAAACGAGGCGTTTTACTTCGTGGAGACAACGCGTTACTGCCGCGCATTGTCGGTAAAGTAGGCTGCGCCGCTGCGGGGTTAATAGCAGCCGGAGCGGTGATTGCAGCGGAAGGCCGGCTAGTTTCGCGGAGCGCACAGAGGAGCGCAAGCGGTCGCGGTCATGAGCGCGTCCTGTTGCTAGGCTCCCCGCGCATGCGCTGTAGCGAAAGCTGATGGCTCTCAGCCGGATTCAATTCAATTACAAACTTTGTTGTCTATCCCACAGGCACAGAAAATTTTCGTTGACAGAGGGCTCAGTAAATTTACAAACACATTCACTTTGGATTGTTAGAGAAGATTCCCGTGTAGCAGAGGAATGCGCGAAATACATGTACAAATGCAAGTTTTAGTTTAGGCTAAAACTAGCTTTAGTTCTGTTGCATTTGTGTTTGTTGGAGTTTAGTGCGGTGTGTATTACTCAGGACCGCAATTGTATTCTCCTAAATGAATGTTCCTGCTTCTTTCCCAGGGACACACACACTAAAGCGCTGAAGCGGATGCCTGGATGCTGTGTTCTTAGCGAAACAGCAAGGTTACTGTGCAGTCAGTGACCGGGGGGAAAGTGCGCCCTCAGCGTAAAGTACATTAACGTGTGGCAATAAATGTGCCCAAATAGGATGAACTAGCGAATGCTTTTGTTTGAGGAGAGATTGTCTGTCTTTATTACCGCATTATTCCCCGGGTGGGGAGTGCACCGTTCCTGGAGGTACTGCAATACCAGGTCGATGCGTGGAGTGGACGGAGCAAGCCCCTATTCCATCTCCCTGTTCCAAAAATCAATTTAATATATGGTCCCCAGATAGGGGACGTATCAGATATTAAACTGATAAGAACAGATACTACACTTGATCTTAGCCAAAAGGCCGAGAAGCGATACCGGAGCGACGCTTGAGTAGGGGGAGGCACTGCCGGAAACACAAGGCAGGGTGACGGTGACGGTACGGCTGCGTCCCCGTCCCAAACGATCCCCGTAAAGGAACAATGTTACAACACGCACTATAGCTACGGACTAATATATTTATGCATAATCGTTATTTTTTAAAATCATTTCATGTCTTCGGACATATCCCAGGATGCACCGCAATATGCATAAAAACATTTTACCACCAATCATATTCTGAAATTTGGTGTGGCATTGTTCCAGTAAACTACGGCAAGAGCCGAGGCACATACTTTACCGCAAGACTTTTGAAAAGTTTTGAAAAAGAAAAAAAAGTTTGAAAAGTGAGTTTTGAAAAGTGCTGGATACACATCAGTATAAAAACACTTTCATAAAACAAACGAAGCTACTACTCTTATTGGTGCATTGGCAGTTAGCGAGCAGGCTAACGCAGTGTTTGCACTATGGGGCGGTATGGCTGTAAATTTTAATCAATCCGGCAAGTGGCTACTGCTACACTTATCGTTTTAAGATTTAGCATATGCGCACTGTATCAGAAGAGCGTTTAATTCAACAGTTCTTCTACATAACGTCAGCTCTCTCCCTCAGGGCAATTACAGGCACCTGGACACCGGAACTGCGTGTGTAATAGATTTAACAGTTTAGCCAAAACGCTATAATTGAAATCAACCTGAACACACCATCAGTAGGGCATGTTTTAGGTCCCAAAACGAGGACATGTCCGGGAAAAAGAGGGCGTATGGTCACCCTACCATCACGACATCCGTCTATCTGTATATCAAAAAACTTTACTGTATTCATTAGCCAAACACAAATCCCTAATTTCTCATGCCAGAACCACAACTGCCGCATTGAAAAAGAACAGCAAGAAACTGCAATCGCAGTTCACATTTTAAGAGTAACTGCAATAAAAGTGCAAAATGCGGGAAACATGCGGGGTATATTAGCCTTGCATACACTGAGGCAGCTGCACTTTCCGATGATTTCACCGCTCAGAGTGAATGGGCTCTTACAGGAACACGGGGGTAACAGTCAGACTCGCTCTCACATCGCAGCGACTGCAGCCAAAGCCACAAGGTGGCGTCATGCGAACACGATTCATCCCAAATCCAGCGATCTTGAGTGGCCCTGTTCGTTTTAAATCTTTTAAATCCAAACCAGTGCCAATTCTCTCTACCACTATGTAGTTTGAAATCATCTTTGCATTTTCACCCAGCCGATGGTTCAGTAACGAGGTTTATTAGCGTGGACTGCGCCACGTCCGAGCTAATTAGCACAACGAGCACGAAATGCTAATGATAAAGAAAACCAAACGCGCAATATTACTACTGAAGTATCGGTAATGTCGCCATCTGCTTTGCCGAGTGGCCTCAATTCATATGTTTAAAGCAGCAGTTTCTACTAACATTAGCACTTTGGATAAGAGCGTCTGGAAAAACACAAAATATCTAAAATAATGTCTAAATGTAAAAGGCCGCACACCCTGCTGCAATACGGCTCATCCGTCCCTGCCTGTCAGCCTGGTTAAAGTTTAGTTAACTTGTGAACTGAATTTTAAGAAATGTCAACTCAGGTTCACTGTTGAGCGGCAGAGTCGGTATTACTATGGATAAGCATGTTATTTTTAGCCAACCCATCTCCCTCTTCCCTGTAGCTGCGCTGCCCGCTACTCTGCAGACTCAGCACACACACCTGTTGGTCTAACTGCATGACCCATGTAGCCTCGATATATCATCATCATCATCATCCGAATACCCTACTACACACAATCCACTTTTATTTCTCAAAAAAGAGAGAGAGTTTATACTTACATGCGCCAAGTAGATGATGGCTGCAAGATGGCGATTGATTGGAAAAGGCCGAGTGATCGCGCTCAGTCTTAATGAGTTACCCGCGCAGCGAGCTCTTTCCAGAATTACCGTCTAAACTTTTAACAAATACTTTTACAGAAACAACATTCAGTTGGGAAGACAATCATGACCAAGCCCCTCTGATTTATATTGCAGCTAAGCACTTTCAACATTTTCAAGAGAAAGTAGCCACTTAATCGGTTGAATTTCCAACTGCGAAACCGCGCATTTTCAATTTGCAGCCCGCGGTTCTGTGCGCTTTACGCAACCAGCCGCCTCAGGGTCACAGCACCTACGCCACACGATGGGAATCCACATAATATCAATATAGCTCGTTATCATATCATTATAGTAATATTATGAATACTATATCTAGTTATTTTTTATTATTATGAATATTATAGCTAGTTATTTTTAATCGATTTGCATCATTGTTGTTGTTTTGTCAATCGCAACTTTATACTGCAAACTCTCGTTTGATGCATAAGGTCAAAGGTCAAGAGAAGATAAGTCACCTGGGATCAGTCTTTAAACGCAACAGAGATCTTTGATTGTATTTTATTCAGTTACGCACTATGTACACAATACACTATGCAGAACACAATATGGCACTAGTGACCTTAAGTGTATTTGAACTGAAAATCTGCATTCAGTGGAAATTCAGAGGGAGGTACAGAGTGTGTCAGATGCACTTGCTCTGAAGCAGCTCTGAATATACAGTGAAGATGCAACCTGGTTCCCCACCCCCTGCCCCCAGGCAACCATAAAGGGCCTACCGAGCTGGCCTACCCCCATCTGAACAATTGTCTTCCCCAACCCATGTAGTTAACAGAGCCTCCCAAATGCCTGCTTCCAGCACTGCAGTGTAATGAAGGTCGTCAAGTCTATAGATTTATTTACATTTACATTACATTTCTTTGCATTCATTTGGGAGATGTTTTCATCCAAAGCAACTTACAGGCGAGGCAGAGTCCAATAAAAGTATTTACATTCCCCTCTTTGTTCTTCCAGACAGGGTGTAGAGTTACAGTGAGCCGTGGAGGAGAGTTCCTCTAGGAGACAGCTAACAGGGATTAGACCCCCAACAGCCATTCCAAATCATTCTCCCTGGTGGCCTGGTGTTACCCTTAGGTCAGGTGGTGACAGAGTTGCACAGATTATCACCTCTTTTCAGAGTCTCAGTTTCTTCAGACAGAGTTTCACCCTTGGGTTTGCTGATCCCAAGGTGCTGTCTGTGTAACATGTTTGTTTCCAAGCACTGCCCACGCTGGAGGAAACTGCGTTTTCTGATTTTCTTTGCACTCTTCTTGAGAGCTGGATAATGTGTGTGGATGTAGCAGACTCAGGCAGAGAGTGGTGGGGTTTACTGGGAGTGTGGTGTTTTACTGGGAGTGAGTTTTACTGGGAGTGTTGGGTTTTACTGGGAGTGTGGGGTTTACTGGGTGTGTGGGTTTTACTGGGATTGTGGGTGTTTTACTGGGACTGTGGGGTTTTACTGGGTTTGGTCAGGAGGTTTGGGGTCAGACCGAACCCCTGCTTCAATCTGATTTATATGAGAATCTGACTGGCGGTTGGGACGCCTGGCATTGAGCAGGTTAGTATTAGGGTTAGGGTTCGGAATAAGGTTAGAGGGTTTATATGAGAATCTGATTGGCGGTTGGGACACCCGGCATGGAGCAGGTTAGTATTAGGGTTAGGGTTAGGAATAAGGTTAGAGGGTTTATATGAGAATCTGATTGGCGGTTGGGACGCCTGGCACAGTGTGGGGAGGTTCCTCCCTCCTGCTCCTGGGGGTAAGAATGAGTAAAGAGTGACAGTTCTGAGTTTCTACAGCTGTCTTTAATAATGTTACCAATGAGCTAATATTCACCATTAGAAGGACGTGGTGTAGCAGGGTTACCATTCACTCACAGAGGAATGAAAAGGCCTTTTCACCACTGTCCTTTCCGCTGCTCACCATCAGTGTGCGAGTCCTTCACCACAGCACTGCACATGTGCTGTGTGTGTCTCTGTTCAGAGGGGTGAGGTCTGCTTTCACACTGACTGCTGCTCTTCCCTCTCTCGCTGCTGTGTAACGCCCTCACCTTTCAGGGAACACGCTTTAGCTGTACAAACGTACACTGTGTAACGCCCTCACCTTTCAGGGAACACGCTTTAGCTGTACAAACGTACACTGTGTAACGCTCTCACCTTTCAGGGAACGCGCTTCAGCTGTCCAAACGTACACTGTGTAACGCCCTCACCTTTCAGGGAACATGCTTTAGCTGTACAAACATACACTGTGTGCTGCATTTTTATATCGCCTGACTTCAATAAAATAAATATAATTTAAAAATCTGTTCTCATCAGTTTAATATCTGACATGACACTTTCCGGGGGCCGAAAAGGGAGATGGAAATCCTGCAGGAACGTTGCACTCGCCTCCTGGGGAAACATGGGGTTTAGAAACAGGTCTGCAATAAAGGTGTGTGTGAAAGGAGAAATGGCTGTTTAGCAGTGTTACTAACCCTGCATTATGGCTATCCATCTTTCTCTTGGATGACTGATGTGTTGTAGTCACCAGTAAAGGCAGCACTTGGGTCTTGCACTGATGACATGGTTCCAGCACAGCCAGTGGACACGCCTCTCTCAGAGCAAACTGCACATAACTAGAAGCGACTGTCTTCAATGCTGCAAGACTTCTGTCCCGATGGCAGCAGCTCCTGTATGTTTGGTTATCCATGTTTGCATAGCGTTCTTTGTTCTTTCTCAAGACTTGAGTGCTGTCAGCATAATGTCCATATTCAAAAATAACAGTTAATTTTTGAAGATCACAGTGGGTTTTGACCAGTAGCTGATGTGTTCATTTTTAACAGGGGGGGTGTGGCAGATACACACGCAGCACTCTCTCTGCTACTAACTAGGGGATGGAGGGGGGGGGGGGGGGTGGCAGGTTAACAGGGGTCATTTTGTTGATTTTGCTAACAAGGGTTATAGCATTCCCCCTCATATCGGCTACTGGTTTTGACAATGAACACTGGTCAGAGTGAGGTTTTAGAAACACAATAGTGGGTGGAGCATTTGCCACCAGTCACTGACTCATGAAAAAATCAAACACCACTGCTCCTCGCAGTGAAAACCTGATTGGTTAAAATCAGTGAGTGACTGATGGTGTGTAATAGCCTTCATCACTTACACAGGTGCTCTTTGGGAGGGAGAAGCAATTAAAACTCAAAGCTTTTGAGTGCTCACACGTACAGATACAAAATTCTCTGATTTGCAAATTTACAAATTTTTTTGTTCATACAAATTTTTATTTATTCACTACAATTACAAAAAAGACAGCTGTTGCGCTTGCCTTAACACCATAAATACAGACACAGGGAGAGTTTTCCAGTGCTCTTTCATGTGAGAAGACAGATTCAGGGAAGATTAAGACAGATAAGGGAAAACCCAGAGATTAAAGCACAAACGTATCAGCTTCCATTGGCCTGAGCTCATAGGTGCTCCTCTCCTAAGCAAAAATGAGCCCACCCAACCCTCCTCCAAAAACCACACATCCCGAAAGAATCAGTCCCCTCATAAAAAATGCCTGCCCTTTGAATTGCTCTTTAGAGGTGGATTGAAAAGTGCTGTGAAAGGAAAGTCACATCCCTAACGATTTGCACGCGTCCCTTTTTGAAAAGGAGGAGGAGGTCGCAGATCGGTGTTTCTGGGCTGGTTCTGTGTGCTCATCGGTCTGCTGTCACCCCGGTAATGAGGGAAACCGGACTCAGAATCCAGTCTGATCCGGTCTGATCTGGCTGCATCTTGCTGCAGCCTGTAAGACTCGAGTTCCGCAGAGAGGCCTTTCCATGGAGCTGCATGGGGCCGGTCCAAACTGCACCGGTCCCAGCAGCACCGATCCGCTGAGCGGGGGAGGAGACCCGGCAGGCCCGACACAGAGAGCATGGGGTCAGAGGACAGGGGTCAACCCTGTGTAGAATCTACACAGAAACCGTGTTCGACGTAGATATAACTGTCTTCCAAGTTACTGCCAAAAACCTGTTTAAAAAGTCACTGTGCAGTCAAAATGACTGACCACTTTTTCCCTCCAATTTGCTTGTCCATCCACAGGTACTGCAGAAAAAAAACATGGTTTGGAATGTTCAAGGAGCAACTGAACCAAAAAGTGACATCGTGGGTCCACAGGAAACAGGAAATGAGACTGAGTGGTTCAGATGACCCCTGGGAGGTCAGTCAGGCCCACGCTGGCCTCGGCCACGAGGGCCTGCTGCTGAAGGCTGAGGACACCCCATCCACAGAGACGCTTTTCCATTCCCTGGGGCTGAAGTAACCCCAAAACCTCCTGAGCTCACGCCCAGCTTTCCTGTCCTAACATTCCGAAGTCCCTGGAACCAGGCAAAAATACAAAAAAACACACTTTCATCATCAATGCACAGGCGTAGGATTTGCAAAAATCAACAGCAGGGCTATGGCTGGACAGTTCAGGATCAGCTCTTTGTCGTCTCGGTGAGGGTCGCTGCAGTATCTGTGGGCGTGGTCTCTGAGTAGGCGGAGCCAGTCTGTGTGGCTGAGACCAACTCTGCAGTCTCTCATAACCACCATCCACAGGTCCCAAACTCAGCCACGTCAGAGCCTACGGGAGTTAAATACAGACTTACAGAAATCCTTTATATTGTTTTTATATTCATACTTTAGAAAAAGTATGAATATAAAAAGTGCAAAAGTGCATACAGTAAGTATAGCGACACTACGGGGACAGGATGTGTACAGTTCCACAATGAGACAGTTCTCAGCTGAGAGCAAAGTCTGTTTGAGGACACAGTACATCAGATCTGTACAACTACAGCATATAGGGCAACTAATACGATACACCTTCACACAGCAAACTTCAACAACTTCAAACAGCGCAATAAGTGTCAGGGTAAAGGCGGCAACAACATTGTCGCCACCCCCGTCTCTTCCCCTCTCTCTCGCTTCCTCTCTCTGTCCCTTCTCCCATCTGACACCAGGTTCCTGCACAGCACTGCTACCAGCTATATTAACTGGCCACAATGAATATGACCTCACTGTGTGTGGAATGGAACTACAGTTACATTTATTCATTTGGCAGATGCTTTTATCCAAAGCGACTTACAAGTGAGGCAAAGTACAACA
Organism: Megalops cyprinoides; assembly: GCF_013368585.1. Classification (NCBI taxonomy): domain Eukaryota; kingdom Metazoa; phylum Chordata; class Actinopteri; order Elopiformes; family Megalopidae; genus Megalops; species Megalops cyprinoides. The sequence goes on along the minus strand of NC_050584.1, from coordinate 68,430,722 downwards.
CATGCAAAACTACTCTGAACTGATGCTTAATGTGCTACAGCAATGTTACCTTTTCTCTTACCTATACATAAGACGAAAATATGATAGAAGACAAAACATCTGCTTTAGTGAGAATGGGTCAGCCTGGGGGCCGCTCGGTGGAGGAGTACCTTCACCAGGTGCGGGGCGTCCTGTCGGTTGAGCTGGTATTTGGGAAGGTGGTCCTTATGCACAATCCAGGGGTGCCGGAGCACCTGGGCAGCCGTCAGCCTCTGGTGGGGGTCCACGTGCAGCATCTTCGACACCAGGTCCTGGGGGTCAGAAGTCAGAGAGGTCAGGGGTCAGAGGTCAGAGGGGTCAGAGGTCACATGCGCAGACAGGAGCACCCCTCCCCCCTACCTTGGCTTCGGCAGAGACGGAGTTCCAGTACCCCCCCGTCAGGCTGAACTTCCCGCTGCCGATCCGGGCCAGGATCTCCTCCAAGGTGTCTTCCGGTCCATTGGCGAAAGGCGTGAAGCTGTGGAGAGAACAGAACCAAAATCCAGAACCATGAAGGCCACCCTCAGCCACCCTCCCACACCTCTCCCCTTTCACCTTCAACTCGGTCTCCCCAAAACATCCCTGCTCTTCCCCCCAGCTAAACCCACTCCTCTCTGAACACTCTGAACGCTGTTAGCATGGTGTCCCCCCTGTTTTAGCCCTACCCTGTTAGCATGGTGTCCCCACTGTTATAACTCCTACCCGGTTAGCATGGTGTCCCCCCTGTTATAGCCCTACCCTGTTAGCATGGTGTCCCCCCTGTTATAACTCCTACCCTGTTAGCATGGTGTCCCCTGTTATAGCCCTACCCTGTTAACATGGTGTACAGCAGGACTCCCAGGCTCCAGATGTCACAGGCTGCATCATAGCCCTGCTTCTTCAGCACCTGCAGAGAAACACCAGAGATGCTCACACCTGCACAGAGCCACTCACCTGCCCATCAGCTCAGAGCACAGCATCTCCCACTCACACTGTAACACACACAGCCGGACACCACTGGCCCAAACACTCACACATACCAAACTGTCACTCACACAACACACACACACACACACACACTGCGCCCTCAAACTCTCTCGCAACACACACACACACACACACTGCGCCCTCAAACTCTCTCGCAACACACACACAGAGCACCAGAGAATGGGGGGTGAGTTGGGGTACCTCGGGGGCGACAAAGTTGGCGGTGTAGCAGGGGGTCATGAGCAGGCCGTTCTCTGCACGGAGCTGCTTGGCGAAGCCGAAGTCGCAGATTCGGATGGACTCAGGGTTCCCCGACTCGTCCACATACAGGATGTTACTGGGCTTCAGGTCGCGGTGGACCACCTGAGGGGGGGGGGTGTTTATTCAGCAGAAGCCCACAGAGGAGGGGGTCATTTATTCAACAGAAGCCCAGTGAGGGTGTGTACAGTCTTACCCCCTGTGAGTAGTGTAGCACAGTGAGGGTGTGTACAGTCTTACCCCCTGTGAGTGGTATAGCACAGTGAGGGTGTGTACAGTCTTACCCCCCTGTGAGTGGTATAGCACAGTGAGGGTGTGTACAGTCTTACCCCCTGTGAGTAGTATAGCACAGTGAGGGTGTGTACACTCTTATCCCTGTTCAGGACCGTCCTCAGGCCTTCTCCTGGTCAAGACTCACTAGCATAAGGTGCAAAGATTGCAGCTGCAGGTTCCACATAATAGATCTACCCGGCAAACCACAAGTCTGATCTATATGCACAACCTCCGCAATCACACTCTTCAAGCGCTCGGTAATAACCTTAGTGAGCAGCTTATAATCTACACAGAGCATCGTAAGGGGACACCAGTTCTTAAGTTGGTCCACATCGCCTTTCTTGAAAAGCAACAAGAGCACGCCCGTACGCATGCTATCCCCCAAGAGCCCCCTAGCAAAAGCCTCATTCGCTAGATCAACCATAACAGGACCCAACACGTCCCAAAAAGTCCTATAAAACTCTACGGGCAGTCCGTCTGCCCCCGGCACCTTACCTTTAGCCATATCCTCATTGCCCCGCCAGGCGTCCCATCCCTGGATCAGCTTGTCTGATAAGAACAGATTTTTTTTTATATTTAGTTTATTGAAAAAGCAAATATAAAAAACAACACTTTACAATCAATTTAAAACTGTACAGTCAATAGCAGACATCCCCCTGTTAAAGAGAGATCCTCATAAGGCAACCACTATAATGTAACTAGGGAGCAGAGCGAAAGCTATTTACAAGCCTGGATGCCAGGCGAAAACAACATGTTCACAGAACATAAGAGCCTCTGCTCCGGCAGTACATATCACAACACAACATTACGACAGAATACTACATGTTCTAACGTCAAAACAATGCAATTCCAAACCAAACAGCAAGACAGCAGGGGAGGGGTGGGTGACAGTGACTGAGCCATGAAGATTTTATTGTGTAGGCGTGTGCTGTGTGGGAGGGCTGGGGGTGGGGGAGAGGGGGGAGATAACTGACAAAGGGTGAATAGTCCTTTCCATTTTTCTCGGGCTGAATGGTAACCCCACTGCACCACGTCCTTCCTGACTCTGAACTTTAAGTCCCATAGTACCTTGTTGCAGACACCGGCTGCACTAGGTACAAAGTTCTTATGGACCAAAAGGTCCCTGCAGTCCCACAGCATCTTCTTCGTCAGGCTGATCACGAGGAGCAGGAGGAAATCAATGTCCTTCTTGCCACGGCGGGCGTCCCATCCTCGGATCAGCTTGTCAAAATTCCAGGTACACTTGGCGAAGCCGCAGTCCCAGAAGGCGTGTCGGAGAGTCTCCTCTCCCATGCACGACGGGTGCGGGCAGAAGGGGTGCCTGGAGACGCCGTGCCTGTACAAAAATAACAAACTAAAATAAACTGGCAAGCCGCAAAGAGACAAGCCTCTAAGCCTAACAGGGGAAAGAGTAGCGTAGCTCAGGCTAATACTATGCACTGAGCCAAACACTGACCTGTTCAGGACTGCAGAGAGCAAAGCCACGGGTAACTCAATACCTCAGAGCAATTACAAATTTCAAGCACTGCCCAAGACAGCTACAAAAGCTTACAAAACTAGCAAACTGGACAAGCCCCCAATTTGTCATGACCTGGCTCAAAGTCACAACAAAAAGTGGGCCACCACACCAAACGGTTAACGTCAACCCAAGTCTATTAAAGCTCTAAATCTTAAAACTACATGCACCAATGTGGACGGTCCATCAGTAAGTCAGAGTGGCTGCAGAGTGTTGCATGGGTGACGGTGTAGTGTGTGTGGGATGCAAAGAGAAGCTAACAAACCAACCCTGTGCATGGCCAGGACACTAAAATGGGGAGAGAGAACCCCCTCCCCCACCCCCCAGGGAGAAAGAGAGTGATCTGAGGCTGCAGGGACTGGGGACTCAAATGAGCAGAGGCGGCCACACCCAGAGGAGAGGCCTGCTCCCAGACGGCTCCAATAAGCATTCGCCTACTACAGGTCTGCAGACAAAGAGAGCACAGATTAACAAGCACCAATAACATCACTGGAAGGCAGAGCTGTGACACCATGCATTGACTTGCTTCAAATGCAAACAGCCAGACTGCATATATCATTGAATGTTACTGGAGGAAAGTCACCAGGACACATCTGTAACAAAAATGCCTGCGGTCATCACTCAATTTCAACAGCAATACTTTGAGAAAGACTGTATAACTAGTTCACATGCATAACTTGCTAAGGTGATATCTTGGCAAATGCTTATGATTTGTGTGTAGCACGGCTACCTAGATGTCACAAGTACTTTTATTAAAACAGACTGATCAAAATAAAATGCCAAGACAGGGTTTCCTACCCTGTTTGAAAATATACAGCTGCAAAACATGTAAATGAAAAATTATTCTCTTTTCATAAGGCACACCACGGGTAAACGAAGTTTGCAACGGGCTTTGTTTCAGAACAGAAGACTTTTTGGGCTGCGACGGCTTCGCGGCCGGGGTTACAGCAGCAGCACGAAGTTTAACACACTCTTCATACTGCAGTAAATGGAGGAAGAGATCTGAAGTGCTTCCACTTTTGGATGCAACCTGTTTATGGCATTCTCTACAGATGACATGGTTTTACTGCTCTTCTGATCTTTTAAAACCGAACCATCTCCAAATAATTGAACCATTTAATCTTCTTCGACAGTGTGGACCGGCGATGTGTCTCCCTCCATGTTGCAGAAGAACTTGTGAGCGAGTTGTGCCGGGTTTGTGCGCAGACGCAGAGGGAGAGTGGGGGCGGAGCTGCGCGGACACACTGACGATACAGGAAGGAGACAAACCCTTGTTGCTTGACTGTAGAATAAATACTTTGAGCAAGACTGAGTAAAATTTTTCATATCTTCTTTTCATACTTTTAAATCTCATCCCTGTGTCTGGTGCTGTTTGAAAAACACCCCCACACCTGAGGAATGCACCCCACCAACGCTCCACACAGAAACACCCCTAGTCCAAGCCCTAGACCACAAAACTATGCCTGAGCTATCTTCATACGTTCAACTTTTTCCTGCTCCCTCTCAAAATTCAACCTCATTTTCTCCTACTTTATTTGCAATGAAATCAACTCTCTCTTTTGTTCAAAAGTCAACCCCTGATCACTACTCTCTGCATTAAAAGGTTCTAAAGCCCCTGCCCCTACAAGAACACCAATCTCTCCCAACTTCACCATCAACACAGCCTTCACGCTGTCCTTAGGACGCCTGTCAGAACTTGAGATATCGATTTTGTAATGCTCTACAATTCTACACAATCGCTCCTTCATAAATTTATCCAGCAAAGCTGCGTCAGGAGGATTAAAAAAGTCCTCTATCACACATTTTAATAAGCCTAGCAGATCTAAATTTTACGATTTAGAGCTATAGACACCAGCAGACCCCAACGGTGCAGTGTCAAGTGCAGATACAATTGAGCAAAAGAAGCTTTCCCCCACCCTAACTGCCTAGCTATAACCTAACTACTCTATGAACTAGTCTTCAGTGTGGTACTGGTGGCGGGTACTTACACACCCAAAACCCGCTTGTACTGGCAGCAGCCAACTGCCCTACCAATACTACGGAGGTGTTCCCAGGCCAATCGCCGAAAACCACACGGGCAACACCAAAAATAACAAAAATAACAAACTGGCAAGCCCCAAAGAGACAAGCCGCTAAGCCTAACAGGGGAAAGAGTAGCGTAGCTCAGGCTAATACTATGCACTGAGCCAAACACTGACCTGTTCAGGACTGCAGAGAGCAAAGCCACGGGTAACTCAATACCTCAGAGCAATTACAAATTTCAAGCACTGCCCAAGACAGCTACAAAAGCTTACAAAACTAGCAAACTGGACAAGCCCCCAATTTGTCATGACCTGGCTCAAAGTCACAACAAAAAGTGGGCCACCACACCAAACGGTTAACGTCAACCCAAGTCTATTAAAGCTCTAAATCTTAAAACTACATGCACCAATGTGGACGGTCCATCAGTAAGTCAGAGTGGCTGCAGAGTGTTGCATGGGTGACGGTGTAGTGTGTGTGGGATGCTTTGGATAAAAGCGTCTGCTAAATAAATAAATGTAAAATGTAATGTAAATGGATGCAAAGAGAAGCTAACAAACCAAGCAACCCAGTGCATGGCCAGGACACTAAAATGGGGAGAGAGAACCCCCTCCCCCACCCCCCGGGGAGAAAGAGAGTGATCTGAGGCTGCAGGGACTGGGGACTCAAATGAGCAGAGGCGGTCACACCTAGAGGAGAGGCCTGCTCCCAGACGGCTCCAATAAGCATTCGCCTACTACAGGTCTGCAGACAAAGAGAGCACAGATTAACAAGCACCAATAACATCACTGGAAGGCAGAGCTGTGACACCATACATTGACTTGCTTCAAATGCAAACAGCCAGACTGCATATATCATTGAATGTTACTGGAGGAAAGTCACCAGGACACATCTGTAACAAAAATGCATGCGGTCATCACTCAATTTCAACAGCAATACTTTGAGAAAGACTGTATAACTAGTTCACATGCATAACACTCTCTCAGTCAGCAAAGAGCTTGGGCGTCATCCTTGACAGCAACCTGGACTTCAAGGAGTACATTGCTCGCACGTCACGGGCCTGCCGATTCCTCCTCCACAACATCAGGAGGATTCGTCCGTTCCTGACAACATACGCGACGCAGCTCCTTATCCAGGCCACAGTTCTCCCTCGACTGGACTACTGCAACGCTCTCCTCGCAGGCCTCCCAGCCTGTACCACCCAGCCTCTCCAGCTCATCCAGAACGCAGCTGCCCGACTGATCTTCAACCTCCCCAAATTCTCCCATGTTACTCCCCTGCTTAAATCCCTCCACTGGCTTCCTGTCACTGCCAGGATCAGATTGAAGACCCTGACCCTCGATATCTCTGCAATCAACAGCACAGCTCCTGCCTACCTCCAAGAACTCATCCAGCCCTACACACCAGTCTGACCCCTGCGCTCAGCAGCAACTGGATGCCTCGCTCTTTGCATGATCAAGGCAGGAGGTGCTTGTTCTGCCGGACATCGGCGTTTCGCTTACATCGCTCCTCAGTGGTGGAACGAACTCCCGGTCTCGCTACGGACAGCTCCTTCACCCCATTCCTTCAGACGGGGCCTGAAGACACACCTCTTCAGACTCTACCTGGACTGACCCAGCACACAATTGCTGCCCCCCCCCCCCCCCCCCCCAAATCAGTGCTGTCGTAAATTGCTGTGCTTTTTAAATTGTATTTTTAAAATTGTTTCTTGTTGCCGCCTTTACCCTGACGCTCATTGCGCTGTTTGAAGTTGTTGAAGTTTACCGTTTGAAGGTGTATCGTATTACACCTTCAAACGGCAAACCTTGCTCTCAGACTTTGCTCTCAGCTGAGAACTGTCTCATTGTGGAACTGTACACATCCTGTCCTCGTACTGTCGCTATATTTGCTGTATGCACTTTTGTAAGTCGCTTTGGATAAAAGCGTCTGCTAAATAAATAAATGTAAATGTAAATAACTTGCTAAGGTGATATCTTGACAGATGTTTATGATTTATGAGTAGCATGGCTAGCTAGCTAACTTTGCTGTCCTGCTCTCTGTGGCTAGAGTAGCTTGCCCAACACCATCCCTGTTTTCCCTCCCTGATCACACGCCCACCTCCATCTCTCTCCAGACGCCTGACTTCAGCTGCCCTTTTGCTGGGAAAGCAGGATGAGTGCAGTTATCCCAGACTGTTCCTAAAACAGGAGAGGATGTTAAACGAGGGAGGTATTTTTATTTATCTACGCTCTCAGACCAGAGTTAACTAAAAACAGATTATACCTCTATATTAAAATAGAAAAAATAAAGCTACGGTCACACGGACGATACAGGAGGGTGACAAACCCTTGTTGCTTGACTGTAGAATAATACTTTGAGTAAAACAGTAAAATTTTTCATATCTTCTTTTCATACTTTTAAATCTCAGCCCTGCGTCTGGTGCTGTTTGAAAAGCCTTGTTGTGTCCCTGTTTTTTACAGCAACAAGCGACTCAGCAACTGCTCTCCCACAGCGGCACATAAAATCATCCTCTCACACAGCACCAGTCAAAAGTCTGGACACTTTATTTTCACTATTTTCCACATTTTGGAATTACATTACAGACATCAAAACTATGAAATAAAACAAATTGAATTATGAAGTGACCAAAAAGTGTTCTGAACAAATCAAAACTCTTACATTATAGATTACTGAAAAAATTAAAATGGGAAAGAAATTTATTCATAGGCATGAACTTAACTGTTTTTCTCTATTCAACAGATTTCAAAATCACAGAGGTTTTGTTATCAGCACTGTTAAAAGGGCCACATTTCTTTGTCTGTTTCAGTTTGTGCAACCTCCCCCACCCCCACCTCTTTGTTTTCAGACCTGGCCAAACCTGTCCTGCAGGCCCCCCCTTTGTCAGCAGCACCCCTACAGGTAACCCCAAGCACAGACACGCCCCCAAGGACAACCCCCAAGGTCAGCCCCCAGGCCACCATTTGCCCTCTGACTTATTTGATTCCACTGGCCACCAATGGGAGCCCCAAAAGAGCCAAGGATTTTAGGCATTATAAAGTTGGGGTGACCTCCCCCCCTTCAGAGCTTCACCAATTCCTGTGGGCTGAAGAACTGGGGACACCAAACTCCTTGGGACAGATTGTTGTGTTGATCTCTGCCACCGTAAGTGCTTTGCCTTGGTTAAAGCTGCTTATATTACTTATTACTATATTACATCCTTGCCATATGCGTACTGCGTGTGAAGTACAGTCGTGCTCGTCTGTTATTTGTAGCGAAACGAGGCGTTTTACTTCGTGGAGACAACGCGTTACTGCCGCGCATTGTCGGTAAAGTAGGCTGCGCCGCTGCGGGGTTAATAGCAGCCGGAGCGGTGATTGCAGCGGAAGGCCGGCTAGTTTCGCGGAGCGCACAGAGGAGCGCAAGCGGTCGCGGTCATGAGCGCGTCCTGTTGCTAGGCTCCCCGCGCATGCGCTGTAGCGAAAGCTGATGGCTCTCAGCCGGATTCAATTCAATTACAAACTTTGTTGTCTATCCCACAGGCACAGACAATTTTCGTTGACAGAGGGCTCAGTAAATTTACAAACACATTCACTTTGGATTGTTAGAGAAGATTCCCGTGTAGCAGAGGAATGCGCGAAATACATGTACAAATGCAAGTTTTAGTTTAGGCTAAAACTAGCTTTAGTTCTGTTGCATTTGTGTTTGTTGGAGTTTAGTGCGGTGTGTATTACTCAGGACCGCAATTGTATTCTCCTAAATGAATGTTCCTGCTTCTTTCCCAGGGACACACACACTAAAGCGCTGAAGCGGATGCCTGGATGCTGTGTTCTTAGCGAAACAGCAAGGTTACTGTGCAGTCAGTGACCGGGGGGAAAGTGCGCCCTCAGCGTAAAGTACATTAACGTGTGGCAATAAATGTGCCCAAATAGGATGAACTAGCGAATGCTTTTGTTTGAGGAGAGATTGTCTGTCTTTATTACCGCATTATTCCCCGGGTGGGGAGTGCACCGTTCCTGGAGGTACTGCAATACCAGGTCGATGCGTGGAGTGGACGGAGCAAGCCCCTATTCCATCTCCCTGTTCCAAAAATCAATTTAATATATGGTCCCCAGATAGGGGACGTATCAGATATTAAACTGATAAGAACAGATACTACACTTGATCTTAGCCAAAAGGCCGAGAAGCGATACCGGAGCGACGCTTGAGTAGGGGGAGGCACTGCCGGAAACACAAGGCAGGGTGACGGTGACGGTACGGCTGCGTCCCCGTCCCAAACGATCCCCGTAAAGGAACAATGTTACAACACGCACTATAGCTACGGACTAATATATTTATGCATAATCGTTATTTTTTAAAATCATTTCATGTCTTCGGACATATCCCAGGATGCACCGCAATATGCATAAAAACATTTTACCACCAATCATCTTCTGAAATTTGGTGTGGCATTGTTCCAGTAAACTACGGCAAGAGCCGAGGCACACACTTTACCGCAAGACTTTACTATCCCCATGGTGACGCGCTCGCTTTCGTTTTGAGTAAATACTGAGACTTATCCTGACAGATTCCGTTATGAAAAGTGCTGGATACACATCAGTATAAAAGCACTTTCATAAAACAAACGAAGCTACTGCTCTTATTGACGCATTGGCAGTTAGCGCGTTTGCAATACGGGACGGTATGGCTGTAAATTTTGATCAGAATCCAAACATAGTAGCTAGCATATTGGTAAGCCTACACTTCTCGGCAAAGACTTAAATGGATGTTTCTTTTGCACAAGATTAATTCTACTCTGGAACACCAAAGCACGCAGCCACATAAACATTACCCACGCGAAAGCGCTGCGTGTCCGGTCGGACACCCGGAACTGTCTCGCTATTTAACAATGTGATAAACTGCACCAAGGATTAAGACGGAGCCTCCCCAGCGTCTCGTCTTCAGATTCAACATATTATGTAGCACTGATTCATAAGTGTTCAATCCAATATTTACTAAATACTTTCACATGACGTCAACTCTCTCCCACGGGGCAGACACCGGGACACCGGTACTGCACGTGTAAACGGGGGGGGGGGGGGGGGGGGGGGGGGGTGCGGAGAAGATCAGCGTTATATTGAATTACCTAACAATTTATCCAAAACACTATCATTGAAATCAACCCAAACACACCATCACGTCATGTGTCCGGCTGGAACACTAGTTGGCTACTTTCGAATGAGAACCAATGCAGTGAGAGTGAACATCGTAAACAGCGATCCTGGTTTACATTCAAGATTAATACATTTAAAAGCGCAACATGAGGGAAACACGCAAGGCACATTAACCTCGCACATATGGAGGCTCCTGCACTTTTGAATTATTTCAGAGCGAAGGGGCTCTTACAGGAACACGGGGGTAACAGACTCGCACTCGCAGGTGCGGGACTGCAGCCAAATCCACACGGTGGCGTCATACGAACACAATTAACCCCCAACCCGCAGAAAACGGACACATTTTTAAAAAGTAAAATTCAAACGTAGGCTATAGCGCCAAAGCAATTCAGATGCTTTAAATCCAGCTTTACCCACCGTCCAAGTTAGTTTTAAAAGCGTTACTTTTTGTGGACACCTTACAAACCTCTGCTCGAACTACCGCTAAATTGTTTGCTGAAGGCAAAGGCACCGCACAAAGATGTTACTGAAGGCGTATCCTTCCACTAAGACTAAATCAAACACACGGTTTCCCCATTAGCTTGTAAATCCAAATTTTCAGAAGGATCAACTCGGACTTCATTGTTTAGCGGTAGTCAGCATTACTATGGATAAGCATGTTACTTGGAGTTAGCCTGTGCTTCCAACCCATCTCCCCTGTAGCTGCGCTGCCTGCTACTCTGCAGACTCAGCACACACACCTGTTGGTCTAACTAGCTGCATGACCCATGTAGCCTCGATATATCATCATCACCCAAATACCCCACTGCACACAATCCACTTTTATTTCTCAAAAAAAGAGAGAGAGTTTATACTTACATGCGCCAAGTAGATGATGGCTGCAAGATGGCGATTGATTGGAAAAGGCCGAGTGATCGCGCTCAGTCTTAATGAGCTACCCGCGCAGCGAGCTCTTTCCAGAATTACCGTCTAAACTTTTAACAAATACTTTTACAGAAACAACATTCAGTTGGGAAGACAATCATGACCAAGCCCCTCTGATTTATACTGCAGCTAAGCACTTTCAACATTTTCAAGGGAAAGTAGCCACTTAATCGGTTGAATTTCCAACTGCGAAACCGCGCATTTTCAATTTGCAGCCCGCGGTTCTGTGCGCTTTACGCAACCAGCCGCCTCAGGGTCACAGAACCTACGCCACACGATGGGAATCCACATAATATCAATATAGCTCGTTATCATATCATTATAGTAATATTATATAAAGCTAGTTATTTTTAATCGATTTGCACCATTGTTGTTGTTTTGTCAATCGCGACTGTATACTGCAAAAGTTAAAAGCCTTTGGGGACTCTCGCTTGATGCATAAGGGTCAAAGGTCAAGAGAAGGAAGAGTGTGAACCAGTTTGTTATCACTCCGTTTTGAGAGCCACCATACAAACACAACCCTAACTGCCAAAGGACAGGCTTCTCTGCAATGACCAGTGATCTGTTATCTGTATTTGTCGGCTCCATTCTTTGCCCTGAATGAAATCATTAAGACCCTGTCAGCTCTTAATGTCTTCATTACCAACACAAAACAGTCAGGGTGTTTAGCTGTTCATATGATGGCAGTTACTTGTAGGGAGGCTGATCACCCTCTTGCATGTTAGGACCTCGATTGAGCTTTGGATTGTTTCTGATTTAGAGTAGTAAGCATGTATCATTTAGGAAGATACCACTGCATTTTCAGTTCATCTTGTTGAGTTGAGAACAAATATGTTTTTCCAGAAATATTATTGCAGTTGTTAAACAAAAACAACATCATTATTATTATTGTAATTAGCTACTCGCCAGTGACAAAGGGACCAGCCTTTGGAAGCAGCCTTTGGGTGCTATCAGCTCTGTTTTGCCTAAATATTTTTGAATCACTTGAAATACTAGAGCAATCGTTGGGTTGCATTGATCTGCAGTGTGTGTGATCATTTGGGCCCCTGTTTTTGGAGGTACCAACTGTGCACCATAGTAGCTCATCCCATCCCACCACTCATAGAGGAGCACGGAGGCGGGACCAGTGCAGTCCACTGAAACGTTTGCACACAGAAAATGGATGTTTTTAATACTGCAAGTCACACAGCACACCAGAGAGGAGCAGACGCTTGTCTTAGAGTAGGGGCTACCCTGCTAGCCTCAACTAAGCAACTCACAGGCGCCCAATAGCAGTGAGACCAGCGACCCCTGCTGGCCTGCCCGGCCCTGTCCTCCGGCAGAGCAAAGCCAGTCTGTTCTGCCACTGTCTGTTCCTGGTCATCAGCAGCCGATGACACAGCTGGTGTAGAAGCAGGGCTGTACAGCTCGGCCTGCGCTCAAAATGAGCACTCTAACATCAGAGCTACTTGGGAGCCCCGCAAGCTGACCTTTATTAGTATCAACACTTTTAGTGGCAAAGCTACGTTTGCACATGTGTATGCATTGAGCAGCTTTTTTTTGTAGCATATATTATTACATTATCGCTGTATAATTGAACTTTTTATTGTTTAATTTTTTATTGTTAATTTTGCAAGTTTGTATGTACTGAATGACCTTATGGTTTGTACACGTCAGTAATTTGGCCTTTCTCTCTGCCACTGATTTTGGACCAGCCACAGTGTTTTACCTCAGGCAGGCTGGTGCAAATCAGTGGCTTGTGGCACACAGTAGCACCATGCACTATGGAGTTTAGGAGGCCCCTCTGTTCCATCTCTAGCAATGCCTAAATCATATCTCTCGCCCCCTGCTGGTCACAGAAAGCACTTCAGCTCGTTTCTCCTGCAGAGTAATTTACCTGCATGCTGACACATTCTGCACCTGTTGTGGTAAAACTGTAAAAGGACATGATCTATGTGCTGCGTGAGCTTTTGTTAACCCCTTTATACAGCATTACTGGGAGGTCTCAGAATTACGCAATGCATTGTGGGTTTTTAACTCAGCGCCCCCAGATCATGCAGTCTCTGTTCTGGGATCGTGGGCTTTGACCATTTCTCCACAGGTTTGCAAATGCGCTACAGTGCAAATCTTTATTATTGTTCATTATCAAGGTTGGTTCATGGCCTCTCACATCACTGGAGTTTGAATTGATATTTTCGACGGAGTCAGGCAGAGAATGTTCTGGAAAGGACTAGTTTCAAGTGTGAAGAAGGCAGGGAGTAATAACAAGAACTTTCTCTGTAAGCTTACTATCACCAGCCCTGATGAGCTGCGTAAGAGTAATGCTCTGCTCCGCTGTATAAATGTTTTTTTAGTGATCAGTCCTAACAGCATGCTCTGACAGGCTGTCTGCAGCTGAGCAGGCTTACCTGTCTCCTCCTCACTGCTGTTTCACTGTAACGTGGGAGCACACACACAGACACCACAGAAAAGCACATTACAAAACAACCCCGCACTGAAATTAACTCCAGCCCTCTGAAACAAAACAAGCCCTGATTAGCACTAAACCTTGGCTCACAAAGGCTATTTTAGGTATTAGTTATGGAGTAATGTTAAGCTTGATTTGTGAAACCAGGCCATTCGGTTTAACAAACTCTCAGGTCAGTACACAATGTTAGCCACCAGGGGGCGACATTTAATCAGTGAATATGAAGGCACTTACACTGGCAAGAGGCAGAGATCATGTTATGAGGAGGTAAGGAAACTGCAGGCCTGAAGGGTTAGCGGTTTGTTTTGTTCTGTGTTCTGGGTGGACTTCAATGAGACAGTTATTAGCAGAATAGATAGCTCACCTGGTGTTCAAATGTTTAAATATGTGGATAATTAAAAGGTCACTCTGAAACCTGTGCATTGATCAGGATACATTAAGATAAATCTGTATATTACTGCCGTATCGTTGGTATGTTATTAAAAATTAGATTATGATTATATCAATAAAGAAAAGGTGATCTAAATACATAGATTTTACATAAGGAAATAATGTGAACATGCCCTGGGTATTTTGATTGAAACTTTATTTACACAAAATAAAAAATACACATTTGCAATGCAGTACAAAACAATACATTCTTTTATGAATTACTGTGTTAAAATAACAGTAAAATAACTGTTAACATGTTTTAATGGATGTAGGTGTTTTGCACACAGTGATGCATCTAATCACAGACTGCAATGATTCTCCGTTTAAACACTTTACATTACTGTAATTTAGTGGACGCTCTTATACAGAGACTCTTACATAGGATACGATTTTATCCATTTCTACCACTGGATATTTATTGAGGCAATTGTGGGTTAAGTACCTTACCCAAGGGTGCAGCAGCAGTGCCCCAGCAGGGAACTGAGCCAGCAACCCTTAGGTTACTAGCTCAGATACTTTATCACTGCTTCTCGCTGCTGCCCACAAACACAAGCACAGCCCTTCCACTGACCCCCCTTAGCTTTAGCTTTCAGTCTGATGCACCCGGGCTGATCTGATCCACAGCAAACTGATCCAGGCCATCCAAATGTCTGCCAATCTCAGATTAAACACCAGACTCATCCCGGACCCAGCAGGGTCAATAATTTACCTCCTATGAGCTACTCTCAATCTGTGTAAAAACCTGCACCTGAAAGCTTCTGAGAAATTCTTAAAAAAATAACACCACCTGAGAAATTCTTAAAAAAATAACACCACTTGAGAAATTCTGCACTGCTGCCTGCATACTGAGCCATAGGGCAACCACATACAACTGCTGAGCGATCTGCCATGTTTGTTTATGAATGAATGTGATATGGACAGGTATAGGCCATACCAAAGGCATTCAGCTGTACAGCTGTTCTGGGGTCAGCAGCAGCAGGAGAGCTGGGTAAAGCACCATGGTGGGTTGCATTAGATCAGCACAGAGGCAGCTAAGAGGGGTCAGAGGAAACCAGGCTAACGGCTGTAGGTGAACACTCTGCTTGTGTTTCCTTCAGTGGGATTCAGAATGGACAGATAGGAAGTGGGAGCTGGCAGAGACTCTACAAAGGCACACGCAGATGGGACACTCTAACACGGGCAGACCTTTTTCCCACAATGCACTGCTGGGCTACTTCCTGGCAGACTCACAGGATAGCTTCCCTTGATCCTGCATTGTCTTTGAACAGACGCATGGAGAGTCATGGTCTCCTACAGATAGACACAGGGAGAGTCATGTTCTCCCACACAGAGACGCAGGGAGAGTCATGTTCTCCCACAGAGAGAGGGGGCAGGGGGAAGCTGTGTTCTCCCACAGAGAGAGGGGGCAGGGGGAAGCTGTGTTCTCCCACAGAGAGAGGGGGCAGGGGGAAGCTGTGTTCTCCCTCACGGGGGGCTGAAGTGTGACTTTGGCATTGGGGTGTATGACACCGTCCGTCAATATACGCTATCACAACTTGCTATACAGATACTAGAAAGCTAAACCATTGTTACAATTAAAAATAAAAAATATAATAATAAATTCACTTTAATAAGTTGTGTATTATAAATGTTTCACAAAAAAGCAGAATGTCATCTCATAAGTGATGCCTTTCACCTGAGCCGGTTTCTTTGGCAGCTCCAGAGACATGCGTCTCAGCACAGGAGAGAACAGCGCCCCCTGGTGTCAGAGGCTGCTGGGTGTTGCTGTGTCCCTCACGTTACTTTGGGCATATGAATGGAGCTTTGAGGAGCGGAGGCCCCTTCCCTTCCAACCCCCTCCCAGAGACGGGCTTACAGGGTGGCTCACAGGGTGCCAGACACGTGACAGGCTGTGTGTTGGGTTTAATTGGCGCCCCCTGGAGGTTGAGCAGACTCAAAACTCCCCAGAGGGCTGTTAGGGTAGATGCAAGACGCCCAGTGGATGTGAGTTCATAAGTGCGCCCCCTGGTGTTTCGTCAGATGCGAGAATCCTCGCAGGCCATGGGCCTGAAGGAAACCTCCATGTTCTCCTCCAGGATCATGTCATAGCGGCACAGCTGCGGCCTGGAGGGAGAAGAACACAGACCACTGAGTGAGAGGAACACAGACCACTGAGTGAGAGAAACACAGACCACTGAGGGAGAGGAACACAGACCACTGAGGGAGAGAAACACAGACCACTGAGGGAGAATACAGACCACTGAGGGAGAGGAACACAGACCACTGAGGGAGAGGAACACAGACCACTGAGGGAGAACACAGACCACTGAGGGAGAATACAGACCACTGAGGGAGAGGAACACAGACCACTGAGGGAGAGAAACACAGACCACTGAGGGAGAATACAGACCACTGAGGGAGAGGAACACAGACCACTGAGGGAGAGGAACACAGACCACTGAGGGAGAGAAACACAGACCACTGAGGGAGAACACAGACCGCTGAGGGAGAGAAACACAGACCACTGAGGGAGAACACAGACCACTGAGTGAGAGAAACACAGACCACTGAGTGAGAGAAACACAGACCACTGAGGGAGAGGAACACAGACCACTGAGGGAGAGAAACACAGACCACTGAGTGAGAGGAACACAGACCACTGAGGGAGAACACAGACCACTGAGGGAGAATACAGACCACTGAGGGAGAATACAGAGCACTGAGGGAGAGGAACACAGACCACTGAGTGAGAGGAACACAGACCACTGAGGGAGAGGAACACAGACCACTGAGTGAGAGGAACACAGACCACTGAGGGAGAGGAACACAGACCACTGAGTGAGAGGAACACAGACCACTGAGGGAGAGGAACACAGAGCACTGAGGGAGAGGAACACAGACCACTGAGGGAGAACACAGACCACTGAGGGAGAACACAGACCACTGAGTGAGAACACAGACCACTGAGTGAGAGGAACACAGACCACTGAGTGAGAGGAACACAGACCACTGAGGGAGAACACAGACCACTGAGTGGGAGGAACACAGACCACTGAGGGAGAGGAACACGGAGCACTGAGGGAGAACACAGACCACTGAGTGAGAGGAACACAGAGCACTGAGGTAGAGGAACACAGACCACTGAGGGAGAACACAGACCACTGAGCGAGAGGAACACAGACCACTGAGGGAGAGGAACACAGACCACTGAGGGAGAACACAGACCACTGAGCGAGAGAAACACAGACCACTGAGGGAGAGGAACACAGACCACTGAGGGAGAGGAACACAGACCACTGAGGGAGAACACAGACCACTGAGGGAGAGGAACACAGACCACTGAGTGAGAGGAACACAGACCACTGAGGGAGAACACAGACCACTGAGGGAGAATACAGACCACTGAGGGAGAATACAGACCACTGAGGGAGAAGAACACAGACCACTGAGTGAGAGGAACACAGACCACTGAGGGAGAGGAACACAGACCACTGAGTGAGAGGAACACAGACCACTGAGGGAGAGGAACACAGACCACTGAGTGAGAGGAACACAGACCACTGAGGGAGAGGAACACAGACCACTGAGTGAGAGGAACACAGACCACTGAGGGAGAGGAACACAGAGCACTGAGGGAGAGGAACACAGAGCACTGAGGGAGAGGAACACAGACCACTGAGGGAGAACACAGACCACTGAGTGAGAACACAGACCACTGAGTGAGAGGAACACAGACCACTGAGTGAGAGGAACACAGACCACTGAGTGAGAGGAACACAGACCACTGAGGGAGAACACAGACCACTGAGTGGGAGGAACACAGACCACTGAGGGAGAGGAACACGGAGCACTGAGGGAGAACACAGACCACTGAGTGAGAGGAACACAGAGCACTGAGGGAGAGGAACACAGACCACTGAGGGAGAACACAGACCACTGAGCGAGAGGAACACAGACCACTGAGGGAGAGGAACACAGACCACTGAGGGAGAACACAGACCACTGAGCGAGAGAAACACAGACCACTGAGGGAGAGGAACACAGACCACTGAGGGAGAGGAACACAGACCACTGAGGGAGAGAAACACAGACCACTGAGGGAGAACACAGACCACTGAGGGAGAGGAACACAGACCACTGAGGGAGAGGAACACAGACCACTGAGGGAGAACACAGACCACTGGGTGAGAACACAGCCAGGAAGGAGGGGAATGAGTGGTCAGGATGGAGTGGAAAACAGCAGCAAAGTAAAGATGAGAATAAAGATGGTAGGGACAGTAATGGCGGTAAGAATACAGGTAGAGGACACATGACAATTCAGGTAAGGTAGGAGTAACCAGGTTGAAAACCCAGGTAAGGGCACACGGATTCAGGTGGGGGTTCCTGACCTGTTGGGGCGCTCCAGGGGTGTAAGTCGTATGCGGAGCAGACGCAGTTTGTAGCGAGGCCCGATCACGTTCCCCGTGACAAAGCAGATAGTGATCTTCTGGATGGGATGCAGGTCCTCGTCAAACTGGGCCAGCAAGCGGGTGGCTGTGTACTGCTCGAACCTGGAGAGTTTACTATGGAGGAGGAAGGGGATGCTGTTCACAGTGACTGTGACCAGGAGGTGCCTCTACTGACATCAAGCATACCATGTGTGCAGTGCACTATGGGTAAACTGAGCACTGGAAAGTCATGTTGCACCAAGCGGATCTCATAGGGATTCTCAGGGTGAGAGCGGCCCTGGGACACTGCTTCTAGGGGGGGAGACCCCTGAACCAAGAGAGAGAACCCTGAACAGAGAGAGAGAGAGATCCCTGAACAGAGAACTCCTAAACAAAGACAGAGAATCCCCTGAACAGAGAGAGAGAGAGATCCCTGAACAGAAAACTCCTAAATAAAGACAGAGAATCCCCTGAACAGAGAGGGAGAGAGATCCCTGAACAGAGAACTCCTAAATAAAGACAGAGAATCCCCTGAACAGAGAGAGAGAGAGATCCCTGAACAGAGAACTCCTAAATAAAGACAGAGAATCCCCTGAACAGAGAGAGAGAGATCCCTGAACAGAAAACTCATTAATAAAGACAGAGAATCCCCTGAACAGAGAGAGAGACCACCAAACAGAGAGGGACTCTTGAACAGAGGGAGACTCCCTCACTGGGGACAGACCCCTGGGCAGGGGAGAGACTCGTGGGAGGGGAGGGAGACCCCTGAGGGACTCACTGATCAATCTTGGCCTCCAGCACCTTCCTCCCGCTGTACAGCTTGATGATGACGACACCCCAGCGCGTGTACTGGTTCCACGTCACAATGTCCACCTTGTAGTTCATCTCTGCGGCACAAAGGGACAGGCCTCCGTTAGCGTGTCATCTATCCCTGACCGCAGTCTGAGCAGGGCTCAGTCCACAGGGGTGGATAAAGGAACGAGTCCAAACACGAGGGTGGAGGATTCGCAGAAACGGGGGGTTAAGCATTTGGAAAAGCCTCGTGAACCAGGGCGTAGACATATGGCGGGGAATTCTGGCAGGGTGGAGTGCAGCAGGATTCAGTCCACGGCTCACAGCTATCTCACTACGGGCCAAGGGCTTTAGCAGCGTCAGGAGCAACGTGTTTATGTTGCTGTGGTAATATGCGATGCAACAATGTGTATGTATGTACTGAAGTACCATTGCCTTGGGAGCATTCGTACTCATTGTAGCCCTGTGAGACAGTGCAGAGCGTATTTGTTGGTGCCGTGTTTGTGCTGATCGCGTTTGCCGTCTCTGAGGACTCACTGCAGTATGGTGGCTCGGCAGTGGTGGAGAAGTATGCCTTCGTCTGGCCTAGACGCAGGAGAGAGTCCTTCCATTGGTTGACATGATAGCCTGGGTGGGGAGGGGGGGAGGGGGTGATGACACTGTCAGTCAAGGACCATGTGATGGATGGGGCATGAATTACAACATCACAGGCAAATGCTGTAACATTCCAGAACGTCCACAGCCTTTCTGGTCACGGCATGCTCAACCAATGGCGGCTGATTTTAGGGTGGGATCTCACCTACGATTGGGCAGGTGGCGGGCTTGAAGGATTCGCACTGCAGGCAGCGACCGTCCAGGAAGTCTTGGTAGGAGGAGCAGGGGTAGGCGGTGATGTTGCAGCTGTTGTTGAGGGAGCAGAGGAACAGGAAGACCGAGCGCTGGTGGTCACACACGAAGTACGACTTCCCTGTGGGACAGGAGGAGAGTGGGCATACGTGAGACAGCGATAACCTGATCCGCCTGCCACAGGCTGAGGGACAGAGAACAGCACAAAAAAACACCATTTCCTCAACCTGTCACGTCTCAAATACGACAGCGTCTTTTTAGGAAAATTACTTTTACTCTGTTTAAAAAAAATCACATTGCTAATTATTATGGTTGTGAATGAACGGCTGTACTAGTGGTACTTTTGTGATACTGAATTGCTATTGCCTCGTTGTGTGTGACATGTACATGCTGATAAAGCAAACTAAAATTCACTGTCCAGCTGTCTGATAGTGAGCCTATCCGATGGGCTTTCTTTGGAACACAGTGACCCTAATGCCCAATGACAGCATCTCCATGGTGATGACAGATAAGACAGGGTGAGAGGCCCTCAGTGATTGGTGGGTTAGGTCTGCCACAGCTCTGTGTAGCTAGCAGGGTCCCAGTCACCTGGCTTGGTGAGGATTCTCAGGTTAAATTAAGAGTGCAGACTGACCTGAAAAGATGGTCTTTGGGCAGCCGGGCTGGTCAGCCCCCCCGTTGGCATAGAAGTCAATGTGACCGAGAGCACCTCTGTGGCCCAGAGCTGCAAGAGCAGGAAACCCAGAGGTAAGCCGTTACACACATTACAAGCATATGCATATGCCGTTACACACATTACAAGCATATGCATATGCCGTTACACACATTACAAACATATGCATATGCCGTTACACACATTACAAACATATGCATATGCCGTTACACACATTACAAGCATATGCATATGCCGTTACACACATTACAAACATATACATATGCCATTACAAATACAGTAGTACAAACATATACATAAATTACAACAAAGATTACTACACATACTGACATACACATATATATTCAATGATGGTTAAATGGCTATATTAAAACTAAATATGCAAAGAAAATACGTTAATAACATCGCTACACATGCATATTATCACAAAACACACACCCTTATATAAATATACATACAAATATACCCTGCACATTGCACATCACACAAAACTGTGCACATTATCTCACACACACACACACACACACACACAAAAGCCGTGCCGTGGCCACAGAGGCGTCCCTGCCAGCACACAGCAGTGACGCACGGAGGCAGCTGGAGAGCGGGTCGTCACTGAAGCCGTGTAATGGGGAAAAACGCACTGCTGAGGTCACTGTCTGCAGCAGAGGGTGTTTATTAGTTTTAAAATACTGATTGGGGGGTGTATTACTGACCCAGTCTCCGCCCCCTCCTCTGCCTGATTGGCTGTAGCACAGAATGGGGCGGAGCGGCTACCATAAACACGCATAGCCCTGGGCACGCTGAGAACCACAGCGACAACAACTATAACAGTGGTGCATGTTAGCATCTCTGGGAAAATCCCCCAGTGGCCATCTCTCCAGCAGCTAACAGGGCTTCATGTGCTGAACTTCCGGCTGTCTCCACCCACTGGCTCTCACTTCACACTTTGTTTTCCTGTCCACAGTTTCCATGGTTTCTCTTTTCCTGTGGTCAGGGAATCATTTTCCATTTTTTCCCCAAATAGCTCTGTGTTTTCTGGGTTTTAAATTCCTGTCTGGAAAATGTACTCCAGCTCGTGACAAAGCATTTGTAAAAATGATTAATAACAAATAAATTTTGACAGACTGATTGATATATATAATAACAACGTGGTAAAATACATACACTGCTGAAGTCCACATGAATGCAGCTGGACATACCACAACCATTGCTATAAAATTCCCTTGAACACTAAGAACGGCATCACTGGGAGCACTGTACAGTAATACAGTGCTGAGTCCTAATGATCAAATACGTTTAGCCAGTCAGTGCTGGTTTAAAACACGTTGAAGACATTGTGACCAAAGCTGAGTACCTCACAGGGACTTACTTACAAGTATGTGAATTGAAAAAAGTTCTCTGGTGTGATTGTTAGTAAATGTCAGATAGCTGTGTAAGTAATACATAGTCCTTGCATTCTGTCAGTGTGGCCAGGGCTTTGCGATTTTCCTCCATTCAGACGAGGTGATTCTCAGACCCCTACCATCAGTGTCAGTGTGCAGGACGTCCACGAACTGGGCGTCGCTGGGGTCCAGCCGATCCTCTGGGGGGGTTCCCGAGAACAGGGGTCCAGCAGGGTCAAGGGCTGTAAGAGAGAGAGACAAGAAGAGAGAGGGAAAGAGAGATAGAAAGTGAGGGGGGGGGGGGGGTGAGAGAGAAATGAGCACACAGGTGGTGGTGGATTTGTCTTAAACACAGATGGCAACATCTCTAACTCCCCCTCTCTCTGTTTGTTCTCATCTGTTTATCTCTTCAAATCTCCTCTCTCTCTGTCTCCCCCCTCTCTCTTTCTCTCTCTCCTTCCCTCTCTCTCTCCCCCTCTCTACTCTCCCTCTCTCTCTCCCTCTCCCTCTCTCTCTCTCTTCCTCTCCCTCTCTCTATCGCCCTCCCTCCCTCTCTCTCTCTCTCTCTCTCTCTCCCTCCCTCTCCCTGTCCTCCCCTCTCCCTCTCCCCTCTCTCTCTCTCCCTCTCCCTCTCTACTCTCTCTCCCTCTCTCTACTCTCTCCCTCTCTCTCCCCTCTCCCTCTCCCTCTCCCCCCTCTCTCTCCCCCTCTCCCCCCCCTTCCTCTCCCTCTCCCCTCTCCCCTCTCTCTCACTCTCCCTCTCTCTCTCTCTCTCTCTCTGTCTCTCCCTCTCCCCTCTCCCCTCTCTCTCCCTCTCCCTCTCTCTCTCTCTCTCTCCCTCTCTCTCCCCTCTCCCTCTCCCCCCTCTCTCTCCCCCTCTCCCTCTCCCTCTCCCCTCTCTCTCTCCCTCTCCCCCCTCTCTCTCTATCTCCCTCTCTCCCTCCCTCTCTCTCTTTCTCTCTCTCTCTCTCTCTCCCTCTCTCCCTCTCCCTCTCTCTCTCTCTCTCTCTCTCTCTGTCTCTCCCTCTCCCCTCTCTCTCCCTCTCCCTCTCTCTCTCTCTCTCTCTCTCTCTCTCTCTCTCTCCCCTCTCCCTCTCCCCCCTCTCTCTCCCCCTCTCCCTCTCCCTCTCCCCTCCCTCTCTCCCTCTCCCCCCTCTCTCTCTCTCTCTCCCTCTCTGCTCTCTCTCCCTCTCCCTCCCCCCTCTCTCCCTCTCCCCCCTCCCTCTCTCCTCTCTCTCCCCCTCTCCCTCTCCCCCTCTCCCCTCTCTCTCCCTCTCCACTCTTTCTCTCCCTCTCTACTCTCTCTCTCTCTCCACTCTCTCTCTCCCTCTCTACGCTCTCTCTCTCCCCCTCTCCCTCTCCCTCTCCCCTCTCTCTCTCCCTCTCTCCTCTCTCTCCCCCTCTCCCTCTCCCCCTCTCCCCTCTCTCTCCCTCTCCACTCTTTCTCTCCCTCTCTACTCTCTCTCTCTCTCCACTCTCTCTCTCCCTCTCTACACTCTCTCTCTCTCCTTCCCTCTCCCCCCTCTCTCCTCTTCCTATATCTATTCTCTCTTTCTCTCTCTTCTTCTTTCTCTCCCTTTCTCTTGCTCTTTTTCTCTCACTCCTCCTTCCCCCCCCTCACCTGTGATTCTCCCGATCTTGCCCTTCAGCATGGCTCCCACAAATCCTGCCACATGAGCCCCCAGACTGACCCCGATCAGGTGGATAGAGCCAAGCGAGGCGCCGTTCTCCTGGAACATCAGGACAGCAGACACAGTGAGATACCAGCAACACAGGCACAGAGAGACCAGCAGGCAAAGTGAGATTCCAGCAACACAGGTATAGAGATACCAGCAGGTATAGAGATACCAGCAACACAGGTATAGAGATACCAGCAGGTATAGAGATACCAGCAACACAGGTACAGGGGGACCAGGAAGCACAGAGATACTTGTAACATAGACACAGAAAGATCAGCGACATAGACAAAGAGACACTGGTAACACAGACACACAGAGATCAACAGCATGGATAGAGAGAGACCAGGAGCACACTGAGAGCCAAGCAGCAAAGACACAGTCAGACTAGCAGAACAGAGAAATCAGCAACACACATAGAGAGAGACCAGAAACACAGGCAGAGAGACCAGCACACACTCAGAGAGAGACCAGCAGCACACAGTCAGAGAGAACCAGCAGCACAGACTCAGAGAGAGACCAGCAGCATAGGCAGAGAGACCAGCACACACTCAAAGAGAGACCAGCAGCACACACTCAGAGAGAGACCAGCAGCACACACTCAGAGAGAGACCAGCAGCACACACTCAGAGAGAGACCGGCACCCCCCCTCACCTGCATGTTCTGGATGAAGGCGGTGATGTTCTCGGCCGCCTTGCGCGTGTTGGCCACGGCGGTGAAGTAGTTGAGGTTGGCGGCGCCGCGGTTCCAGTCCACCACCAGGATGTTCATGTCGTCCTGGGCGGCCAGCAGCCGAACGATGTGGCCCACCCAGATGGGCGGCGCCCCCGTGGGCCGGTACCCGTGGATGACGAAGGCCGTGGGGCGCGTCAGGTTGAACAGCGGCAGGTCTGTCGTGCTCAGGTGAGACAGCTCACGGCCGCAGTCCAGGTTAGCCCGGGTGTACAGCAGCAGCTTCACGTACAGGTTGGTGCCCATGAAGGACTCGTGGAAGTGCAGGTCGGTGAAGTCATCACACTGGCTCAGCTGACCTGGGGTCAGACAGGGACATTCAGCATCCTTATCCACTGTGGAGACCAAGCCAATGCTGGCTGACCCTGGCGCAGCGGGGGTGCAGCCAGGGCCAGAGCACGTGGCACATGACTTATCCTGTCTGCTGCCGTCTGCCCAGATCCAGGTGACGGCCTGGACGCTGTCTGAGGTCCAAGGCGTTTCCCGAAAAAAGGGCTCCATGTTACCACTCTGCTTCTGCTGTGATCAGCGACTGGCTCCTCAGTTTTTAGGGCAGGCACTAATGTAACGTACTTGTCAGATAATCTTAGCAATGTTAGGAACATATTTACATAGAATTGTCAGTAAAGTTAGTAACATACAGCACATTTGTGAGACGGACAGCACCAGTAATGCCACTGAGCTGGAATGGTTCGTTATACCAGAAGTAATACAATACCAACCAGACCACAACCTGAAATAAGTGAGTCAGCCAGCGGTATTATTGTATGTGTGTGTGTGTGTTTGTGTTTGCGTGCTTGTGTGTGTGTGTATGTGTGTTTGTGTGTGTGTGTGTGTGTGTGTTTGTGTGTGTGTGTGTGTGTGTGTGTGTGTTTGTGTGTTTGTGTGTGTGTGTGTGTTTGTGTGTGTGTGTGCGTGTTTGTGTGTGTGTGTGTGTGTGTGTTTAGTGGGTCAGGCCTGCCACAGCCCTGGTGGGGAGACTCGATTAGTGAAATTAATAATAATGAATTAATTAAGTGTAACCGTATTATTGAGTAGCAAAGATAAGCAAGAGTAGGGTTCAAAATTCAGCCTGAGTGGTCGGGGAAAGGAGGGAAAACTGAGCTCCATGAAACAGAGCAATAACAAGAAAGATAACATAGGCAGGACGGTATTATTAAACTAATCGTTCTCAGCATTTGGACCTTGTAAGAAAGTACAGCCCCTCATCAACACGCTGTATGAGTGTATGTGCTCCACATACGGGTCCAGAGTGACTCACATCAGCTTGCACAGGTCACATTAAGGTTAAGGTCTCGGATTAAGATCTTCACTCAGATCACTGATGGGATCAGATACTTTCTGACCCCTAAATGGTGTTTTAATCTCTGACCTCTGACCTCTCCTGCAATAGCAGTCTCTTAACCGCGTGTGTGTCACTGTGGTAGTACAGCTGCAGCACCCGCTGTATCTGACCCAAAGCGCGTGGTCCCATTTCCTGTCTCCATCCAGGTGACTTCCTGATCGGTGTGTCCTGCTCACACACCGTGAGCGATCGTGCTGTGACCCCAACAGGGTCGTGAGGAAACCAAAGGCTGTCTGCGGTGTTTTCTGCCCTGGTCTTCCCGTAACAAACGCTCTCTGCAGTTGGTGTCTCTCTGGTGTCTTAAAACAGAGTTGGATAGAAGTCTGTGTCAGAGCCACTTCATCCTTTTACACTTCAGTCAGGCCCCTCTTCCAAGCGGAAGGTGATTACAGTGTCCACCGGCATCCCTTTACGCCAAGGAAAACTCTTGTGATGCATTTTAAGAGAACAGGCAAAAAAAACCGAAGTACCGAAGGTGGACACCTTTCAAATGATAAACACACCGAGTCTGTTTTTGATTGTTCTGCACAGTTAACAGAGCTGCTAAGGGCCCACGCTTATTTAAACCGGCACTCTGACTTTTTTGGCTCAATCTGTCAATGCTTTACCTTTGTGCACCTTCCATGAAATTATTTGTTCTTACAAAAAAAGTTTAAATAAAAAAAGTCTCCATTCACTTTGTCACAGAATTATTTAATGCTAGGCTACATAATGTGGGGTGGCAATGTGGTGTGTAGTGGCAAGGAGCAGCAGTGTGGTGTAGTAAGGAGCAGGGCAGCAGTGTGGTGTAGTGGTAAGGAGCAGCAGTGTGGTGTAGCGGTAAGGAGCAGGGCAGCAGTGTGGTGTAGCGGTAAGGAGCAGCAGTGTGGTGTAGCGGTAAGGAGCAGCAGTGTGGTGTAGCGGTAAGGAGCAGGGCAGCAGTGTGATGTAGCGGTAAGGAGCAGGGCTAGTAAATGAGAGGTTGCTGGTTCGATTCTCTACTGCTGCTGTATCCTTGGGTGAGGATCACAAAAGACAGGTTCTGCAAGGCTGTCACATTAGAGATAGGATAGAATGAGTGAGCTGTGGATGGGGGATCACTGCTCATAGTGACAGGTCTCTTCATCAGGGGAAGTTCAGGACAGTTACCAGATTTAAGGAGAGTAACGTCCCTGCTCTGTCCCTGCCTCCCTGCCTCCCTGCCTGCTCAGGGACCGCTGCTGGAAAGGTCCTGCTTGTTGTGGTGCAGGTGTGAGGTCCTTTTTTACTGCCCTGTGTGGGGTCTGCAGGATCAGCTCATCTCTCAGATAATTCCCTGAAAATCCTATTCTTAACGTTTAAATCAATATGGGTAAAGGTGTAGTGGGGGAGATAAGCCTGTGGGAAGGAATAAGCTTGTAACCCAGAAGTTGTTGGTTTGATTCCCGAGTGGGGCACTGCTGTTTTGTCCTGGGGAAAGGTACTTAACCTGAATGTCTTCAGTAAATATCAGGCTGCATGGATGCGTAACATGTAAATATTGTAAGCTATGTAAGCTGCTCTGAGCCCCTGCTAAGCAGCAGTTATGTAATGTAGTAAAGATGAAAGGAAAGAGCAAACACAGGTTATATGCTGGATACTTACTTGTTTCTCAGGTTAAGTGCCTGAACTTTGGGTATGATAGTACTGTGTCCCAGCTGGAACTGGAATCACAACTTTTGGTTCATCTCAGCTCCTCAACCACTATGCCATCGCTGCACTCTCTGTGACATCAGTGAACACTCTGTGACATCACTGCAGTCCTTATGACATCACTGCAATCCCTCCTCAGTCTCTGTGACACCACCCCACTCTCTCCGTGACATCACTGGCTTCTCTGTGACTCTGCCTGCTCGGCTGGCATGTCTGAAATCCTCAGCAGAGCCTCCTGCCAGTGCCGGCACCCCGCTGCTCTTTCTAAGATGATTCCAGCCTCAGTAATCCTGCTTTTCCGACCCAGTTTCTTGTCTCTCATCCCGTTAGCTCTGCTGGTCACCGAGCTCCACACCACGCCACAGTCAAAACACCTCACGCACTGCTGGACCCCTGGAGCTGTCAGCTCAGCGGGAGCGGGGGCGGGGGCGGGGGGGTTCCCCGGGGCTGGATCTCGCGGTGGATCGGCCAGTGTCTGAGTGGCACCGAGAGACACTGGCCACGCCAGGCTTTGGAGCTGATCTGTGGTCTGTAATTAGCCGTCATGTTCCCTGCCCAATTGGATCACGCTGCTATATAAAGCTCCTGATCCTGCCGCTGGCCTGGCCCCGCCCCACCCCGCCGCCCCGCTGAGAGAGGGCACAGGATTACAGCCACTCAGGGACACAGGAGCAGGGGTACGAGCCAGTGACCCCAATCCCCCTCCCCCACCCCACCCCTGGGGGGCTCTGGCTCCTTTGTGTTTGGTGACTGGGGCTGATCCAGCAGTGGGGGGGGGGGCATTCCCAGCCAGTCCTCTATGAGAGTGTCAACATCACACATCAACACTGCACTCAAACGGCACAGCTAACTGGGCTCAAACTGCACTCAAACAGCACAGCTAACTGCACTCAAACAGCACAGCTAACTGCACTCAAACGGCACAGCTAACTGCACCCAAACGGCACAGCTAACTGCACTCAAACAGCACAGCTAACTGCACTCAAACAGCACAGCTAACAGCACAGCAAACTGCACCCAAACAGCACAGCATACAGTGCACTGAAAAAAGTTTTGCACTGAAACCAGCTTGTTTAAAACTCCTTTGAAAGCTGCTCTATCTGCACACAGAGTGGGAATGACTGACACCCCTGCACCCCAATCTCCCTTTCCCACCAGGGAGACACAAACCCTATACCCCCAAAACCCCTGCACCCCAATCTCCCTTTCCCACCAGGGAGACACAAACCCTACACCCCCAAAACCCCTGCACCCCAATCTCCCTTTCCCACCAGGGAGACACAAACCCTACACCCCCAAAACCCCTGCACCCCAATCTCCCTTTCCCACCAGGGAGACACAAACCCTACACCCCCAAAACCCCTGCCCCCTCTCCAACACCCCCCACCCACCACCCCCTCCAGTGTAACCATGACAACGAGGCCCCAGCCTTACCTCTGCAGAGTGAAAAGAGGCTCATCAAACCCAGGAAGGACCACAGCAGCATGTTACTGACCGACACTGATCTCCAGACCAGACAGGATACCAGGACAGCGTGCACCCTGAGAGAGGGGGAGAGAGAGAGAGAGAGGGAGGGAGGGAGAGGGAAAGAGAGGGAGGGAGGGAGGAGGCAGAGGGAGAGAGGACAATGAACTCAACCACTGAGAGAAAGACAGAACAAAACTGACGAATAGAAACCGAGACAAAGAGGGAGAACATTGAAGAGAGATGAAGAAAGCAGGAGAACAGACTTAAGACACGCTCTTAGAAGCAGCGGCTGCCATACACCCAGCCCAGTTCTCTTCTGTTCCGTTTGATTATTGTTGCTTTTAAGTATTAGCAAAGCAGAGTTTAAACTGTATAATATTACTGTATAATAAGTAATTAACGACATAGTGATTATAAAATCTATCCTATAATGTCCGGTTCTTAGCACGCAGTTGGCTTATCTGTGTTTCAGTAGCAGCTGAGAGCTCAGTCAGTGTTTCAGTCACAGGGGGAGCTCAGTCTGTTTCAGTAGTAGCTCAGTCAGTGTTTCAGTCACAGGGGAGAGCTCAGTCAGTGTTTCAGTAGCAGGGGAGAGCTCAGTCAGTGTTTCAGTAGCAGGGGAGAGCTCAGTCAGTGTTTCAGTCACAGGGGGAGCTCAGTGTTTCAGTAGTAGATCAGTCAGTGTTTCAGTAGCAGGGGAGAGCTCAGTCAGTGTTTCAGTAGCAGGGGAGAGCTCAGTCAGTGTTTCAGTAGCAGGGGGAGCTCAGTCAGTGTTTCAGTAGTAGCTCAGTCAGTGTTTCAGTAGCAGGGGTCTCCTATCAGTCAGCATAGCTGCCTCTGTTCTGCAGGATGGGCTACATCACCAGGGCTATTAATAGCACTATAGGAACTGGCTGTGGCTTATTTAAGTGCAGGCTGCTGGGATAAATGCTATATGATTTACTGTAGAGTACAGGGTGGAGAGCCCAACTGTGAGGGAATGGGAGAACTGCCTTTCGTGAAGAGTCAGCATCAAACAGCAAACCCTGGAGAAGAGGAGGGGGTGCTCCATATGGCAGAATATAGCAGGGAGAGTGGAGTGTCTGTCGTTGGGTATAGCAGGGAGAGTGGGGTCTCTGTTGCTGGGTGTAGCAGGGAGAGTGGGGTCTCTGTTGCTGGGTGTAGCAGAGAGAGTGGGGTCTCTGTTGTTGGGTATAGCAGAGATAGTGGGGTCTCTGTTGTTGGGTATAGCAGAGAGAGTGGGGTGTCTGTTGCTGGGTGTAGCAGGGAGAGTGGGGTCTCTGTTACTGGGTATAGCAGGGAGAGTGAGGTGTCTGTTGCTGGGTATAGCAGGGAGAGTGGGGTCTCTGTTGCTGAGTATAGCAGAGAGAGTGGGGTGTCTGTTGCTGGGTATAGCAGGGAGAGTGGGGTCTCTGTTGCTGGGCATAGAAGGGAGAGTGGGGTCTCTGTTGCTGGGTATAGCAGAGAGAGTGGGGTCTCTGTTGTTGGGTATAGCAGAGAGAGTGGGGTCTCTGTTGTTGGGTATAGCAGAGAGAGTGGGGTGTCTGTTGTTGGGTATAGCAGGGAGAGTGGGGTGTCTGTTGCTGAGTATAGCAGGGAGAGTGGGGTCTCTGTTGCTGGGTATAGCAGAGAGAGTGGGGTGTCTGTTGTTGGGTATAGCAGGGAGAGTGGGGTCTCTGTTGCTGGGTGTAGCAGAGAGTGTGGGGTCTCTGTTGCTGGGTATAGCAGAGAGAGTGGGGTGTCTGTTGCTGGAATTATTAAACTGTAACTCTAGTTTCAGAGGATGCTGTGTGTAATGTTTGGTCAAATGGTGAAACCTCATAATGAACGGGCCAGAACGCTGATGCATCAATCATCTGAAGCATCTACAGTTGAAAAACGCAGGGACTGGCCAGGTTTAACAGCTCCAGAGGGCCCAGCCCATGCAGATGGATTGCAGACCTGCTGCTTTCCCTCTGTAATCCAGAGCCGGTGGTTCAGTGCGTTTGCAGCATGGTACGCTGTAGAAAACGAGGCAGCTATTCCAGTGCCGGTTTGGAAAATGATGAGGTAGAGACAGAGATTGGAGGGTGAGAGGACTGCTTGCCGCTCGCTGCTACAGCAATCGTTCACAGGGACAGCCTCCCAGCCGCCTCGGGGGCCTCTGATGTGGTCCTGTGGGCGTTCCCCCCCCCCCCCCCCCTCCCACGTGGACCACAGCTGTCTTTCACTCTCAGAACTCTGCCCTCACCAACAGACCCAACATCAGCTCACCCATCCCCTACCATCATCTCCAGCCATGTAGTGTGAGAGTAAGCGCTGACCCGGGACCAGCTGCTAGGGAGCGGAAAGTGAGTCAGCCACCTGCTTCAGGGAGCGCGGAGCAAGGTTAGGGCCAGTCTGCGCGGCGCATGTTTGGCACGGCCGTCTGCGCTTTCCCTCCGCCTAAAATCCTCATTAGGGCGCCGGATGGCACTGCACCTGCCATCCCGCGCCGCTGCCTGGAAAGCTGGAGAGAGAGTCACACTTTCAGCTGCACAGGTTTCACACACAGGTGTTCCGCTGTTCCTCCAGGTAAAGCGCTGGGAACCTCCTCGCCAGAGGGAGCTCATGGAACTGCTCGGCTGTCGCTTCATACAGCCTTCTGAAGGATCCCTCCCACTGCCTCAGAAACACCCGGTCACAAGAACCCCTGAATATCAGCGGCCGCGAGTCCAGTAGACTGCAAAATCACAGTCAGAAGCTCCACGGGCACCCGTAGAAGGTCCTG
Organism: Megalops cyprinoides; assembly: GCF_013368585.1. Classification (NCBI taxonomy): domain Eukaryota; kingdom Metazoa; phylum Chordata; class Actinopteri; order Elopiformes; family Megalopidae; genus Megalops; species Megalops cyprinoides. The sequence goes on along the minus strand of NC_050584.1, from coordinate 68,399,023 downwards.
CCACACACTGATGTTCCCCAGTGTCTCAGGGGGAGATGGCATCAGCAGCGCCTTGGGTAGTACTCTCCAGCAAAAGGACAAAGTGCTCTTTAGTGATAAAGGACAGTGTGGTGCCCCCTGCTGGACACCAGGGAGTGTGGCAGAGAAGTGCAGAATGTTATGCTGAGGCTCATCAATGTGGTGCAGGGCAGTGGGGGGCTTAGTGGTTACAGAGTTATAAGGCCCACTGGCAGCCCAACACATCACACACAGTGTTACATTACTGGTGTGAAGAGCGTCGTGTAGAAGGAGCCCGATCTCTCTCACGTCTCAGTGGTGGAGAGCTGCTGTGACTCACTGCCTCCATCACCACGGCCCATCGCTGACTGAGAGAGGGGGCGGCTGCAGCTTCTCGCCAGCCCGGAAACTTCTAGCTATGAGCTTTCCAGAAAGCCAGCCAAAGAGCGGGGACTTACGCGTGTCCCCATCACACCCAAAGCATGAGCAAGATGTTCTCCGGGAAAGCAGAGTACACTGAAGCCTTTCTGTCTGTCTGCTGGTTTTCATCAGGTGTGACATTCAACAGGTTTAATCGCCTCATCAGCTGTGCCACAACACCTCTCTGGCTCTCAGGGGTATACACATATAAACGCATATACACGACGGTCGGTCACAAAATAAGTGACCAAATAATCTCATTGGCATTCAAAGCATTCCATGAATATCCAAAATGCATTTCTTTTCTTCTGGGTAAGCCATTTCTCTTGAAGCTCAGGATATACATAATTCATTCTTAAAAGTGAGCAGGAAGGCTCCCGTTTCCATGGGCTGGGGAAAATTGTTATATGCTTTAATCTTGTGTGCTTGTGTAGCTTGTGTGTTTTGCCAGCTGATATTAAAGTTTATTTGTATATATTTAATCACATGAATATTAGCATGAAAATGAGAAAGTTGCTTCCGTGAGAGCGTCTGCTAAACAGCACCAAAAACATCAACTCCTGACATTTCCTGGGGACTCAAAAAATGACTCCTCCCTGATGCAAGCACATACCTCTGTCACACTGTAACTTTGAGCATTAGTGATCTCTCACCTTGAATGTGAAATCTGAATGTTCTGATCTTTTTTTCCTGCAGCTAACTGGGGTTTGACAGACAGCAATCACTGCAGCATAGATCCTGAATGTTAAAACACCAGTTACAGTAATCTACCAATTAAAGGAAACCACAGGTGCAATCAACACTTTCTGGTGGAAGATCAGGCAGGTGTGCTAATGTTACCTTTCCCCTTGTGGCTTTGCTAACTTTGAAACCCAGATCAGATGTAGCTTACCATAATTAGCTAACTGTTTTCTAATCTGCTCTCGTCAGATGCGGCAAATCTAATTAATGCAAAAGGGCAATGAGACCATTCCTTCCATCCACAAACATCACACAGTATCATGCAATGCGTGTATACCTCACAGACGCCCACCGTTGCCCTCTCACGCGTGCACGCGTGTGTGTGCAGGTGTGAGAGTGGGTGTGTGTGTGTGTGCAGGTGTGAGAGTGGGTGTGTGTGTGTGTGTGTGCAGGTGTGAGAGTGGGTGTGTGTGTGCGTGTGTCAGTGTGTACACGCATGTATGTGTGTGCAGGTGTGAGAGTGGGTGTGTGTGTGTGTGTGTGCAGGTGTGAGAGTGGGTGTGTGTGTGCATGTGTCAGTGTGTACACGCATGTATGTGTGTTCAGGTGTGAGAGTGGGTGTGGGTGTGTGTGTGTGTGTGTGTGCAGGTGTGAGAGTGGGTGTGTGTGTGCATGTGTCAGTGTGTACACGCATGTATGTGTGTTCAGGTGTGAGAGTGGGTGTGGGTGTGTGTGTGTGTGTGTGTGCAGGTGGGTGTGAGAGTGGGTGTGTGTGTGTATG